>NW_010160425.1:42169-73430 GCF_000695765.1 Mesitornis unicolor | reverse complement strand
CCTGGGACACTGAACTCCATTGCATGGACACAACTGGGCACCAGATTCACAGAATCACAGAATGTTAGGAGTTGGAAGGGACCTCGAAAGCTCATCCAGTCCAGCCCCCCTGCCAGAGCAGGATCACCCAGATCAGGTCACACAGGAACGCGTCCAGGTTGGTTTTGAATGTCTCCAGAGAAGGAGACTCCACAACCTCTCTGGGCAGCCTGGTCCAGTGCTCTGTCACCCTCACAGTAAAGAAGTTTTTCCCCATGTTCAGGTTGAACCTCCTATGCTCCAGCTTGCTCCCATTGCCCCTTGTCCTATCATTTGACATCAGGCTCCTTCCTCCTGACACTTGCCCTTTACAAATTTATAAACATTAACTCAGTCTCCTCTTCTCCAAGCTAAAGAGACCCAGCTCCCTTAGCTGCTCCTCATTCATATAATTGTCTGGATCAGAAGTGACTACAGCCAGAAATAAAGGTATATTCCACCCAAACTCACTTTTTCCAGACTTTACCACATCCATCTTGCATCCTCCCACAGGTTTATTTTCTAATGACTACTTGTAGCCATATGCTAAGCAAATATATTTGCTCATCCTACTCCTCATTTGAAATTCAAACACCAAGAGTGCGCTCCCAGAAGACTTCATAAATAATGAGGGAGGTCAAAAAGTGAGTCCATCTTAAGACCTACCTCCCTCTCCCCATGGCAGGAAACGACCCCTTGCTGATTGAAGAAGTTTAGAGAAACCTGCTTCTGCTACCCTGGGATCTGCAGAGGGGTACCCTGTTCATAACACAAGCACAGCTTGTACAAGAACTGGCAAGATACAAGCCAGCGAGACGGCCTTTAAAGTGGACACACTCTGCGTTTGCAGTTTACGTTGCCATTCAGTGGGAAAGAAACACAAGCCAGTCATTTTCAAATGAAGCCACCAAATCACAGAGCTTGTGTTTTATGCGCTTCTACAGACAGTTGCCATCCCCCAGAGGACTCATTTCTTGGTGGGGGCTTTTTGAAAGGCACGGTCTGAGTGTTATATTTCATTTTCTGCTAGCGCAATACATGCTAATGGTGTTTAATAGGCAGCAAATAGAGAAGTGTAACTTAATGTTCTGTTTGCCATGGCTAAAAGTCTTAGAAATTATAGTGTTCAGAGGGTCACTTCTTCTTGCTTGAAGAGGATACTCTAGGATGTGTGGCAAGTTGGGTTTTTTTGACAGTATTGTGTGTTGGAGTCTTAGGAGTTTTGTTAAACAGATAATGGTCTATTAATGGCCTATTAGAAGCCAAAACTGGGAAGTCTCTCAGAGGGCTATTCTGTAGGTAAATTAAATACTTGGAAAAGTTAGGTTTATTTTTGTAAAATATTTATTTTGCTAGAGTGCTTGCTCATGCTTTTGAAAAAAGAAAAATGTATTTTATTCCATAGCAAGGACTTGTAGTGTTGTTTCTCAGAGAGGGCAGCTTCAGATTGGTTAAGCTGGTAGATCTCGGTCAAAGAGCTGGTCTAAAGTCTGGCATCGAATATCCTGCATGTTCATTTCATAGACTGATCTTAGAAAAACAGGATCGGTAAACAAGATGTCTCAAAGAGAATTTCTTGAGTAAAAAGAAGAAAAAAATTATCAGACCTATGAAGCATCTTAGAATTTGTCTTTGAAGAGGAGAGGGACAAAAAGAAAACGGGAAAAAAGTCTGTTTTTTCACAAGATATGGCTCCCTACATGTTTCGTATTTCTCAGACTCATATTCAAGCCATCTCATTTCAGGTGTTTAGTTCTAGCAACCAAGACATAGGAGCCTACACATCTTTATGTTCCTCCTATGGCCAGTGGATGGAGAGAAGGTTCCAGAGTGTGGTCCAGCCCATCTGAATTGACCCCTGAAAGAAGCTTTTTTTAATTGATTGTTGGAGGCCAAGAGACTCCTAGATGTTAAATGGCTCTGGATACACAGGATGGATCTACAATGCAGAATTCAGTGAAGCATTTGAAATGCCAACTTCATTTAAAAGCTGCCAATACTCTAAATCAAAATAAATATGAATTCCTTTAAGTTCTTAAGAACCTGTTACCTTTTGAGCTCATATAGATATTACTAGCAGAAAAAAAACAAACCAAAAACAAACAAACAAACAAACAAAACAACAAAAAAAAACCAGAGAGCTTAATCCAGTGATGAGTAGCTTAACAAGTTATCATACGTGACTGTGTTGCTGATTATGTGTTACTAATATCATTCCACCTCTCCACCAATGCACTTACGGCAATGACGATACACATCCATCAGACACAAAACAGAGCATTTTTTACTTCACATGATTTTCACCTTCCTTTCAATCTTACACCACAGCTATTCAGCCAGTAGCTACCTGGCACATAGAGCTTAAACCAAATATTAAAAATATAACATCCATCAAACAGTTTAAATAAACTACAGTTAGGTTACCAGGTGAGAAGTATGCACATGTAGATTTATATAAGCTCTATACATAATTTAAAAAAGTTATGCCAACCTAATTTTTAATCTCTCAGACGGCACAGTAATGACAGTGAAAGGCTATTTTGAATGTACATTCAGTTCCTGATAGTTCATCCACATTTGTGGATGGTAACCCTGATGTATTGCTACAGGGCTTTTCTTTTTCCTGGAGTCTGATGGAATATCTTATTGACATTTATGAGGCAACTTTTGTTTTCCTTACTTAAACGCTGTCTTCCATGTAGGACTGACCATGCCAAAATACACACCTGATTTATGTGGTGGATTTGTTGTAGCACAATTGCCACTACACATAGTCATAAATGATGCAAGAAACCCATTAATATCTCAAAATCAGCATTCAGAGCTGCTTATTTAGATGTAGCCAAAGCAATGAGGTGTCTGGATAGATCCCAGCCTGGACAATAAGTTCAGCCATAGCATTGCCAAAGACAAACTCCTTTGCTTCCAGGTGCTTGTCTACCACCGAAATTACTTAACACCTAAGCTGTCATTCAGTGACGTAATGAAAACGCCCCGGTTTCTTTAGCCGTTGTCTGCAGAGTGTGGATGGCACCAGTTTAGTCCATCAAAGCGGTGGAGTGAGATTTTCCAGTGTGCTCATTTCATTGGACTGGTGTGTAATTATGTTCAGAGGAAAATAAATCTTTCTAGAATAATCATTTATCCAGCAGAGCATGCTGGCATCACCTACTTATATAATAAATACCTGTCTAATAAATAAATGTCTAAAGGAGGCTTCATGGCAATAGAATCACATTAACAGGGGTCAGGGTTTTACATCAATGCCTATTTAGAGCCCTCTCCAAAGCAGTAGGCTGCTTTTCAGGTCTACTGGGGAGGTTTTGCTTTCTTATACAAGCGAATGTGGTTCACCTCAAGGGAAAAGAAAACAGATCATTTGATCACTCACAGTAGGCCTGCACACCACACTGCTAATCATGAAGGACTCATGGAAATACACCAGGTGGAAGGCACCACAATCCAGCAGACCTTTCCCTAGAGTCATCTCTGGGGATCAAGTGCTTCAGAGAATAATAAAAAGGTGAGGGAAAACACAAAAAAAAATGCAGAAAGATTAATTAAATAAAGGGCATCCTTCCAAAAAACCTGTAACAACTCCGTGAAATGTGTTTTCAACACCAAAATACGCCTTCTCTGTTTTGTTTCACAGCAAAACCATTACATGTAAGTGTTGCCTTTGAAACTCCAGAGAAAGACACTGATGAATGTTACACAGCAGACCAGAGGCTGCCAAAACTAACAGATTTCTGTTTAGAGACCCTAAGAGTGAAATCCCTGTGAAGTAGCAGAGCTTGAAGAGTAATTAGCCACAACCATAACAAAACAGTGAGCTACTCACCACTCAAATCTCTACGACTTTTCTGTTTTTAGAATTGACATTGATCTTGAGGGTTGCTGAGAATGGACTGTCCATGAATATAATTGCTTAGCATAAAAACAGCCAAAGCAACAAGATGCAAAAAGGTCATTTGTTATGATATACAAAAAAAAAAATTGTCAACATTAGTGAGAGCTGCTTTACCTGTTCCCACCCTTTACAGACTTAAGGCAGACTCAATCTAAATACAATCCCACTCATCCTGGTGGACACAACACCAGGGATGACCGTGGCCCAGAAGTTATCATTTCATCATCAAGGATTAACTCAAACTCATTTTTTCTGTGTTCTCATTAGCTGTGCAAAGGGAAATTTCTCATCATTTTTTTATACCTTGCTTGAAGAATATTTACTAATATATTCCTTATATTCCTATTTTTTGAACAAAAAAAATGAAAAAATAAACAGAAGTCCAATTTGCATATCAAATGAACTGACACTTCATTTGCTGTGCTTTCTGCATCGGCTGTGCGCACAATGGCAGAGCTGTAGGGTGCCAATAGTTGATCAACAGTGGTGATCCCACATTGACTGTGATCAGTAATGTTACACTTCTAATAATGCACCTGCGAAAAACCTTCTAAAACCTCATAAAATCCAGAACTACCTTTTCGGTTCTTCGGGGGCACAGATGGACAGTCTAGAAAAACACAAAAAGAGACATTTTCATAATGTCATCATATGTTAATAATAATCATTGGAAAGATAGGGGTTTCTTATTTCTGTGCTTCTGCACAGTTTTATTTATTATATTCTCTATAATGTCGTTTGTAAGCTAATAAGCACCTGGTCTTCACTTTCCAAAAAATTAATTGATCAAAAATAAAACCAAAATAAAAATGTAATAAATCTCAAATTTAAACCCTACAGAAATGTAAATTGAGTAAAATAAGCCCACATTGAATAAAGTAATAGGGATCAGATGTTTTGATATGACAGATGATTATTTTCCCTAACCTTCAGTGAAGCAGTGAACCTCACAAAGAGAACACCTTTAAATTTTTCAGAAACCCAGTGTGAGATTTCCTAACACTTACACAGAGTCTGTACCTAGGACTTCTAAGGCAGACACCTTAAGAATCATAAAAATAGCTGGATCTATATAGTTAAGTTGTCATAGGCTTTTTCTAGAGATGAAAATCTAAGAGCAGGCTAGTATTTTATTGAATTTAGTCTACTTTTTATTGTACATATTTCAGGCAATTGCCATTTTGACTATCCTGGCCACCCTTCTGACAATTCAGTTTTTCTGTAATTTCAACACATCAAGAAAGCTAACTTGGAAAAATGCCTTTCCCACCAAAACTACCCACAAATTGCAGAATCAACACTGAACTATTTTGTAGCGATTATTCCAGCGACTCGATTTGAACTTAACATCCTCTGATCCAGGGGACTGAGATAATTTATTCACTCTTTATGAAAATAAAACCCAGCAATGTCCAAAGGAATTACCCTCTTCTGTAGGCTGAAACAATTATATAAAATGGTTTCCTTGTCAGCCGCAGGAACAGTAGTCCTTTTGACATCACCGTTTTTTTCTAACACGGTTGAAGATCAGTCTAAATGGAAATATTAGGATTCAGCATTATAGCCTCAGACTTGCTGACTTGGAAGTGTCAGTATTACTGTACTGTTAAAGCATCAGCTTTCTTTCTGAACCGTTATTCTGCTTTATATAGCAGTTGTTTGTATACTGTGACCTCTGCAATAAAATATATAAAAATCCAGGTTTCAGAAAAGTCTGGTTTCGGGTCATGTTGAGGTGGAAAGAGAACTCTGGGCGCTATCTAAACAATTTGCCACTTGACATAGTGACACAAATTTCTGTAATCAGACTTGATAAATTCTGTCACTCGTTTTGGGACTGATTTTGACATTCCAGGGTTTTGCCATTGCAGATACAGTTGGGGAGACCCTTGCTCCTTTAAGCAATGTCTAGAGATTTTAGCATAAAATTGGCAAGATCTAGAGCCATAGCTGTCCCATTAGCACAGAGTTTATCAGTGGTAATAATTATGGAAATTACTGAGCACAGATGTGTGATCTGGACAGCACAATGGCAAAATAGCTCTGTCTCCTCCATGTTACAGCTCCTTCTTTACTAACACAATGACTTTCTATGTTACATATTTCACTCTTCCTTAGCTTCAGAAAGTCTCTTGCTGAAAACAGCAAGTGCATGAACGGGTCCCTTACTGTTGATAATCCCCTTTTCAGCTGCCTTTAATCAGTAGCTGGGTTATCCCATTAATCTTCACTGTGAGAGAGGAGCCATCCAACCTTTCAGCTCACAACTCATTTCCTCTGGATCCCAGTAGACCACCAGTTCTTCCAGGAGCTTCTTCCTCCCATTTCTCTTGGTAATTTCTCATAGTGACTTTTTCCTGACGGCATACTGGACAACAAGGAATGGCTCCAGCAGGACTGTGAAGAACAGTAATAAAGTTACTGGGAAGAGATGTCTGACTGGGTTATTTAAAAACCTTTCTGAACCTCCATGTTCAGTAAAGATGAATTTAAGCTGTGACTGGAACAAGGTCTCTTTTTATAGGAAGATGCAATCAACACCTGTGCAGTCTAGAACTTGTTGATCTAACTGTAAAAAAGGAGCAAAGTAATTATTCTTTAAATCTACAGGAGCAATACAGGCATCAGGAAAATAATTCTGCGTGAAGCTGAAGAAAATGTTGACAGAAGAATAGATGGATATAAACTCAGTACAAATAAATTCAGGTAGCAAATAAAAAACAAACAAATTTTTAATCTTTGGAGTGAAGCAATGTTGAAATGGGGAGAGTGGAATACAAATAATTTGTATCTCCACTCAAGTGTTTCTAATTTTATCGACAGAGCTCTCTGATGGGATTGCCTATGATGGCAATGGGCTTGGTAGTGTCTCTTTTGGGCCTTTTTTGTACTCCTTCATCCAGATCCATTATGTCTACAGTCATCACCCAGCTCCTCCATGCAGCCTGAAAAAGACAGAGCTGATGGCAAGAAAGAAGTCCCCCATTTTTTTTCATACTGTTTTGCTATCTGCTTGTCATATGCCATTGCTGAGCACCTCTATGCATTTGTTATCATTTTCAGTCATGCTTTGCAGTAAATATCTCAAGGCCTCTTCTACAGAAAGAGCTGAGCTGCTTTGTGTAACAACTGACCCTGCCTCTGACAATTTCTGCTTCCAGAGAATAGGAAAACAGAGAACACCCTCAAAAGGATGGAAAAGAGGTGTTATTACAGCTTAATTTTCTGTTAGCTAGGTAACTAGATTTCCAAAATCTTTCTGAAACCTTTGCACATGGTGGTTCTCAATTATCTAGCCAGAGGACACTGAAAGTGATAATTAGGTGTTAAACGCCCGCCAAGTTCCTGTAGATAGTCCTCCTGTCAGCCATTTAACACTCACTCTGGTGATAAAGCTATGAATGATGTGTTTTTCAGCAGCATTTAGGTGCTAATAAATTATCCAACAGTTTGAAAGCAAGGGCCTGCCTGGATGTGAGACTTTCACTGCCGAGGCCTGGGCTGTGATCCCCCTGACCTGAAGACCGGAGCCATCTCATCGGGGAAGGGTGGGAGAGGCTTTGTGGTGCAGTTGCTGTATTTCCACAGCAGCAGAGCTCCCCTGGACAAGTTAAGGGTGACTGTCCCACACGTCCAAATGCCTCTTTTTGAAGTGGAAAGCTAAGTTATTTGTGGGATTAAATCTTGAGATCCACCTCTTGTGTGTCCAGAGTTTTATACTGTCAGATGAGGTTACTCCATGCAGTTACAGTTGTCTAGACAGGTAAATTTCACTTGCCCTCTTCTCTCATTATTAAATACTTCTTTACACACAACCTACTTAAATCCTTTCTGAAGCAATACTAAGCCAGAAATGCTACCTGCCAGCCAGCAAAAGGACGTCAAGAGTCATAATTCTTCTGGACTATGTATGTTACATTCACCTCCTTAGCTTATAGCAAATAAATTCTCCCCTAGAAAAAATGTTTCTGTGGATTTACAGGTTAAATCAAGAGCACCAAAACTACTTCGCATCTAAACTGCTATGTGGCTGCCAGCACACATTTTGGAGGTACTAACAGACCAGACATAAAGATGTCATGTCAAAACTGCCCCACTGCATTAGATACACCAAGTCCTGTCCTAGCACTGGAAATTACTTACCACTTTATGCTTCTTTGCCTATATGCCTCATATTTAGGTAGAATTTGCTGTGGAAGACGCACGGCATCTCTACATGATCTACAGTATACGATACCAACATGTCTGGCAGCATTAGAAATGGGCTTAACTGGGCTAAAACATGATTATCAGTGGCTAGACAAATAAATATCAACATGCACATACCTTCACATACATTTTCCTGACAAGTGCTTGTTGTGTTCTGAAGCTGTTTCTTCACTCAAGAGTGGTATCCATTCGGGATCACCACAATGCAGAAATATGTTTTCATGGGTGGTAAAAAGCTAATAGGAATGGGGTAAAGGTAAGACTCAAAGTGATACATGACATAGATATGCCTAAAATAGGTATCTATTTACACCTTTTTCAGTGCATCCTACCAGGCATTTATGGGCTGCTTCAGGAGGTACTCCTCTGAGTACCCTCATGCACTGGAACTGGCTGGGATGAAGGTAACATTCTTCACAGTCAACTATATGGTGCTGTGCTTCCAACTGGTGTCTAAAACAGCGCTGGGAACACCCTGATGTCTTCACTAATTGTGAGCACAGCTTGCACATCAAGGCTTTCACTCTTTCCCCCTCAGCCCTGCAGCAAGCAGGCTGGGGGTGCACAAGACGCCAGCATGAGACACAGCTGGGACAGCTGATGCCAGCTGACCAAAGGGATATCCCCTACCATATGACATTGTGCTCAGCAATAAAATCTCAGGGAAAGGAGGAGGAATGTGAGGAGGACTTCTATGGTTAGGGTACTTATCTTCCCAAGTAACCATTACATGTGACACAGCTCTGCTTTCCGCAACATAGCTGAATGTCTACCTGCCAATGGGAAATAGTGAACAAATTCCTCTTTTTGCTTTGGTTGTGCACACAGCTTTTGCCTTCCCTATTAAACTAGCATTATCTTGAACTGAGTCTTTTTGCCTCTCCATCCTGCTAGGGAAGAGTGAGCGAGTGGGTGGGCATTTGGATGTTGGCCTGGGGTAACCCACCTGGACACCCAAGGACAGCACTAGATGCGTGTATTTAGGCATACAACTTAGTCCTCTACTGTTCACTCAAAGTTTTGTGTCAGAGTAACAGGTATACAAAACCTGAAAGAGAGTAGAAAGAAATGGCAATGAAGCATAGCCACAGAAACTTATTGTCCATTTTGTATAGTAACTCCTAATGTGAAGAATATGACAGGATAGTGGCTTACATATCTGCATCCAGCTCCATCCATGTCTGTTTCCCTTCCTGATACTATGTTTGACCGTCTAACATGGCTGAAAAAAGAAGATGCAACTTGTTCTCTGCACTCATTGCTGTGTGCTGGCCTTGTTCATTACTGAATTCATTTGGGGGTTCCATTTTAATGGCTAGCCCAAAGAGGACTGCTCACTTATCTACTTCTGGAAGAAATTGAGCCAAACGCCATACAAATGTACATTTGTACACTATAGCGGCATTGTCTTAAATAATCCAGGTTCTCTGCTGGCAACAAAACATCTCACATACTACAAGTCTTCTGTGAAGAAATGAAAACAAACAGTTAAAAATCACTTAAGAAAAAATTTCAGCAAAACTGGTCCAAATGGTTTAAGTCTCATCTTTCTCTGTAAATAAAGTGGTGAAGAGAATGAGATGTTTCAGTGAAGTGCTCAGCTTCGGCAGATGAATAAAACCAATGTATGCACAACTAGAAAATGTTGAGTAGGGAAATTGTTCTACAAATGCCTTCTTTTCTTTCTTCTTATTCTCCTTGTACATGCATTTCACAGGAAAAGTGCTGTTTCGTTATGGCAAGGGGATTCTGCAAGTATGAATACTCATCTACCCCACAACAGAAGGAAATGCTTGAGGTACAGTGTAACTTGTGCCATTGTAATGGAGTAGCCCAGTCAGTAAATTTTGTGCAAAGGCACTGAATGATTCAGGATTTATGTACTCTGACAAAGAACTTTTTCCCATCCTTTATAAAGAAAGGTTTTAGAATCCAGTACATGAATTCTTATTCGTATTATAGATATTTTATATCTGCTATGCCAATGTAAAAAGACCTTTAAATAAGTATAATGGGTGTCTTACTGCTTTTTTACTTTGCCAGAACATTTCATAGACATTTTATAGAACATTTCTTAAGATAGAAGCTATGAATCCTTGTCACTGTTAAGTTTTAAGAACAAGCATCTGCTAGGGATTACACAGCTAAAGTTGGTCTGGTCTCAAGGGAGAATAGGTGAGATGACATTTGCCAGCTACAGAGTTTGTGGCATCTTGAATTTTTCGCACAAAGAACATGCAGCAGCTGTGCTTGGGTTTGCTTCTTCATCGTGCACACACCTACAGGGCTACTTACAGAACTAATGTTTCAGGAACCCAGAAAGGAAAGATGGATGGCATCAATATCACTTTCTGATTTTCATTAAATAGCCATCCCTCTTTCTAATGACCATGCTCTGAATCAGGTATCATGGGAGGTATTTGCAGATAACTTCTGACTGACTTTCTATTATCATTTTAAAAGGTGATAAAACAGCTGGAATCATAGTAAGTGAAGTCACTGCTTTCTGCAGCCCATTGACAAGAACTTTTGCTAACAACACATGTATGGCAGATAAAACAAACAAAAAAATGTGTTTAAAGTTGTGGAGTGAAGGTCCTCCTGTTTTTTCATAGCCAAACAGGATAGTACAGAAGAGGAAGAGAAATCAGTGAAAAACGACAGAGGTAGGTAGCAAAGTTGCTGATTTAATAGTTCAAAGGAAAAAATGCTGATTTAACCAGAACAATGTTCTGGACCTTGTACTTTACACCTTTTCTGCCCTTTCCACTATTAAAATAATGACTAAAACACTACCCAGATTGGAATTCTGCTTATGGATTTAAGTTGCAAAGACATTTTTAATTATTTCAATCATTCAAAAAAATGTTTAAATGAAAGCCTGTTATCAGGTTTGGGGTTAAACTCTGGGTTTTAGACCAGAGGTTAAAAATAATGACTGTATCTACCAGCCTACAGTTTCAGAAAGCATTGCAAATTTATCATAATTGCTGATTAGAAACCAATACGATGAAAAGGTTGTCAAATTTCCATCTGTGGATATATTCATAGCCTTCATAGGAAAAGGCATTGAGCAATATGGTCTAGCTTTGGATTCAGCTCTACTTTGGGCAGGAGTTGGGACCAGATGACATTCACGTCTGAATTAATCTCTGATTCTATGAGTGGTAAAGTAGAATTTCTAAGCTGCTGTTGTTTATTTATTGTAACTGCAAAGAAATCTATGAATTTCTGTCACCCTTTGGCTTGCAAACACCTAATTAAAGTTGCTCTTCAGAAGTATTGTATTGTCTTATAGCTGTTGATACTAGGGACAGGATTTGTGCAAGTGACTTGTCATTTTAGGTATCTTCTTTTTCAAAACCCTTTATGGGGCAATTACCTCTGTGTATGGCCAGTGGCGCACTGTGAACATGAGGGTGTCCAAATCCTTGACAGTGACAGCCAGTCAAGAAGTAAAAGGTATTAATGGAGCTGCTGCAATTCTCCATGTGTGTACTCTTCCCTATTGCAAATAAAATGTAATTTAGCTTCAAATGCTCTGTCTCTGCCAGCCAGGCTGCATTACCTTGTCCTTTCCTTGTGCTAACAGCGTGTTCTCAGTCAGTGGGAGCACCTCAGATGTATTGTAGCTTGTCAAGAAGCAGTGACATGACGATCCATCTGAGCCTTCCTGTGCTTCCTTCTGAACTTTGACGACCTTTGTTATTAGTCTCCCTTATTATTAATCTACTTAAGAAAGCAAGAAAGAGTGACTGAGTAATCACTGAAAGGTGATAAACTCCCAGAGCAGTTCTTCCGAAGGTCTAATGAAGCCCAAGCATCGGTCGGGTTAGCCATTTGGCGCACGGGTGGCTCCAGGGTGCAGTTCAGCCCCCTTTGAAATCTGTGAAAAGGCTCTGAGAACTGGATGATGCCTTAAATGAACAAGGGCTGTTGTTCCACAGATTGAGTGACATTAAGTATTCCCAAAGGGTTCTTTTTATTAGATTAGAATCAGTTCTTAAATCACTAAATTGTGTGGAAATTTCCCATTCCAGAAGTAAGCAAATATTCAAGAGTATATATATTTTACTTAGCAGCTACCACAGAAAAATATACAAAGTGGGAAACTGTTAAATACAAAACCTAACTGGATATAAAAATGTGTTCCCTTGACAGGTCTATTTCTTTAATAGACTTTCATTAAAGAGAGTACCATTGTTTTATGGAATATTCTGTGGTTTAATATAGAAAATATGCAGCCATTTAATATATATCAAATAGTTCAGTTTTGCATTGTATTTTATATTTTTTCATCAGTGTAAGTTACTCTGAAATGATTCTCTGTAAAAAGACTTCAGTTTGCTTCAGTGCTTATAAAAAACTCTTCCCTTGATAGGGTTTATTACATCTGAGTTCATTGTATTTATCCAATTTAGATAGGTGACACTAAAGGTATAGTTCACTAATTAAGGGTTGAACACTTTCTCAGAACTGGATTCTTATCAATTAAGTTTAAGGTCACAATAGTAGGGGCCAAAGAGGGTCAAAAGTGTGAAAGCTTAGAGATATTTGTTGAGATGTGTGAAATATCTTAGTTGTTTCATTCCCTTTGCCTAGTGGTAATGATGACAGTAAAACTGTAGCAGGAGGTGACACACTGAAAGCAAAAACGGTAAGATTCAGAAAAGGCAAGGTGTTTTAACTTCATGTTTGCTATAGTCACTCAATCCAAAACCCAAGCACAAAGATGACACACATGTGATAACAATATCTGCAGAAAGGCCAGAAAAGTAGGTGAATGTGAAATGTTTCCTGGTTGAGTGCAAGAGATGAGGCTCCTCTACCAGACTGAAAGGATGTGAACCAGCCAGGCTCTTTTTATGTTAAATATAGCTTACTATATACAGGGAATTATATGTATAAGGGAATTCACAAATGCAGACTATATGTCTACTATATAGATACATGTGTATTAGGCACATGTAATACAAATGCATAGTTACAGGAATTAGGATAGATTAGACTAGCCCTGGAAGCCAGAAACAGCTTTATTTTCATTGTTATTCTGGTTAATTCATCCTTTAAAATAAGTTTGAAGAGATAGCATCAATCAGCCTAAGTGCTGCAATTGTTATGGCAACTCTGTATGTGGGCAACTTTCCCACTAGTAAAATTGGGATGTGAAGGATTGTGTATAACTGGCACGATGATGGAGGGGACACAACGCTATATGTCTATTTTGAAAATGCTCAATTTCACCTGGGAAATAAATATTTGCATGGAAAACGCACTTCCAACCTGAAAACTCTCTGCCGGTATTCAGAGTAGAAGTGAGAAACATTTTGCACAGTCTAAAAAAATTAAGTTTGCAACAGCTTTTGTAGGACAGACCCTTCATCCTCAGTGGTACGCCATAGCTCACACATGGGTAACACAACTGGTCCAGGCCTGACTTGAGTAATTTTTCTATTGTTTTTTGTGCCATATCATACAATGTGGTCACAGTAGTTTCTTCAGATCTTGAGGAGGATATACTCAGTATCTTTCAGGATACTTGGATGCAGGGCATCTATGTCAGACTTGTCTGCTCACAAGGTGAAACAGTTTAAAACATTGTCAGGAAAAAGTGCAGCCAATGCACTGTTACAAAGTCTTAGGTTTGCAGAGTATTGAGCAAAGCTGCCAAATTTAAAAGAATACCAATTTGAAGTTGTTAGTTTATTAAATAACTTGGCAATATTTCAGACAACATACCTGCCTTCTTGTTTCTCTTTCTTTGTTCTGGGGGTGTAAGATCACACTTTGCTTCATTTGACCTTCAGCTTGTCTAAATTCCAATTAACACTAATGGAGGTATGCTAATGTACTCCAGCTTGGACCTGACTCACCAAGAGATTTGGGGATTTTTCACAGAAGTGGTTTGTTTCCCATATAAACGGAAAAGGCCAATTGTGGAAGGGAAAAGTGAAACCTCCGCACTGCTTCCACACAACGCTGTCAAATAAATTAACGTTCCCGTCCCAGAAGGAGAATTTGGTGTGCAGACCTGTGAACGCAATTGGTGCCCATTAATGCAAACAGAGGGACGGTGGGGAGTTGGGACTTGACTGCATGGGGCCAGAACCAACTTTCCCACCAGTTTGCCACTGATACCCTGGTACTTCTTAACAGTGGTGATGTTTTCAGCCTCTGCTTGCCTCCGAGCATTAAATGACTTCTACATTAATAGGTTCCTTTGTGAAGAATGCAGGGTGTAATTTTCACGCTGCAAAGGATATTATACATCTAGCCTGGTATGCACACAGGCATGTGAGTGTCTCAAACCACTCTTCCACACTTCCCTGACTACATGACAGGGCAATAAGCCAGTATAAGCATATATCTACTGTATGTATGGCTTTAATGAGAAGAGGAGATGGTGTAGATCAGCCATCAAATAGCCATGAGGATGTTAATTTTTCTAGCCAGAGCAGCATTCAATAACTGAGACTTGGTCATTGCAGTAGCAAAATGCCACATTTCTCATGTCATGTTGTGGAGAATGATGGGGCTTTAGCTTTCTACTTCTACCTTGACCAGCACTGCCAAAATGTTAAACGCATAACAAATGGCACAAATATTTCCACCAGCCCTACAACTACTCCATACCCGTTTTAACCACACACATCACTGCAGTAGCAAGAGTTTGCATGCATGGGATTATGATCCCATGCTGGCCTAGTTCTAGTGTTAATCATTAATTCACTAATTTATTTAATAGAAGCAGAGTTTGGGCCCATTATGAGCTCTGCACAACTCCAGAAGCCCTAAAAACCCAGACAGTGAAAGAGTAAATTTTATTTTACATACAGAATAGGTTGTGAAAATTTTCAGATCCACAACCTCACTCATCAATTTCTTGTGTGGAAACAGTAAAACAACAAATCTCAAACTCAGTTTGTGCTGGGGTACTTCAGGCATCTCAACTAGATTCCTTTTGCCCTGTGAAAAACTTGGGTATGTACAGTGTAACGTGTTGACAACATACAATTAATTTCTAATCACTTGACTATATTGTAGCATAGCAATAATAGCACTTGAAGATGCTAAAAGCAGCATTTCTGAGACTTATAAATATTGTGGTTTTTTCCCATTATCCTAAATTTTTATGAAGACAATTCCTCAATTAAAGCAGCAGTAAGCCTCCATTAGCAAAAGTTTAATGACACTGTTGTTCTCTCATTCATATACTTGTTCTGATACTGTTACCAAACTCCTTGTACCACTGTTAACATCTGTCACCCTGAAATGACACTAAACATGCTACTTACATCAGTGGCACTGCTCAAAATCAGTGACAGAAAACATGTACAGAAAAATTCATTAAGATTATGACCTGGAATATCAACTATGTCATGTTCAGGCTTTTCCCACTGATTAATTGCAAATTTGTTTTAAATACATACTGAGAAGGCAGCAGTAGAATTAAAACTTAATTCAGCAAAAATCTAAGTATGGAGTTATCTTCCACTCCACAAGTAACACGACTGAAATAATGATAATTTGTTTGCTGAATTTGCTTTCACCTCATGTTTGTCATGTCTGGAGGGACCTCCTCTAGCCCAGATTTACACAAAGCTTGGAGGACACAACCATATTCAGTTCATAGCTCCTCCTCAGGCACTTAACTATTGAAATTCAAAATAAAATAATAACAATGACACTTTGTAAACCAAGGTAAATGCCTAATATCAAATAATAAGCTGGACTCCTTGTAGGTCAGTGGAAAGAAAGAGACTTTAATACCTAACTGCCAAATGTCTGAGTGAAGCCATGTATTCTCCCACAGACCTTCTTAAACATCTATGTAAAATCCAGACCTCACTGCAGAGGCCAAGCTTATATTAACTTCAGCAGTGCCAAGATTTCACCCTCAGTTTTAAGTTCCAGCAGGGTAGAAAGCCAACTTTGGAGAAAGTGATGGGACCGGTAAAAAGGAGAAATTAGAAAGGTGGGGGTGCAATAACAATTAAAATGAATAATGAATTTCAACTGAGGTAGAACTGGGAAAAGCTGTCAATACTGGCAGTGCTGTTTCAGCTGGGACCGTATTCGCCTTATTTTATGAAGAATACTTTAGCAGAACAAAAGCAATTTAGCAGCATCTTTTCTGAAAACTGTCTTCAGATTTATCCAAAGACAAAGCCTGTTCTTACTTTTCTTACATGTTTTTTATTTGTCACCTATTTATCTATTTTTACCTTCTATTCGCTGACACTTTTCCAAGTTGCTCAGCTTGGTTCTTCACTCTCTCCATGGTATGAAAGCTTTATTGTTCCCTGTGCATGCTCCATCACTTACCCCTCCCAGCTCCACAATTTGGCACAAATGGCCTCTTTTGAGCTTCTGTGTGAAGACCACCTGCAGCAGACCTTGAAATGACTAACGTGGAGGCAGCCTGAGATCAGCTTAAACCTCAGTTTCTAATGTGCTCTACAACTCTTGCTGTTTCCTACTCCCCAAAACGACTTCATTTCCTACACCAACTGCTAAAGCAATAGTCCTGAAAGAGGGAGCAATAATTTACAGTAACTCTTCTTAATACATGAACATTAATTTTATTTATTGTACCGGGAACCAAATTTACTAGAGACACAGTCCATGATTGGCATTTTGAAGGAAACATGGTAAATTACTCAAATCTATGGATATAGCTGTAGAGATTTATAAAACATTGCCTTCAATAGTTAGAACACAATATATGACTAGTGGTGAGGTCATGTCCAATGTACTTTTTGCTCATTTACTTTTGCAGGTGGAGTTGAAATAGTTGCCAATTCACGAAATGAAGGGATTTTTTGATAATAACATATTGAAAAGTAGATTTGTGAAGATAGACTAAATAAAACCTGTTACTTAATAGCAAACATATAAACTCAGAAACAATAAAAAATATTGGTGATATTTTTATACTTGGGAAAAAAAACTTCTAGTGGTCTTTATGAAGACTCAGTAGTGGTCGAAGGACATATCACTTGACTAGTTCCATGCCTGGTAGAGAGAAGGGACTACTCATGTTAGTTAAGCACTGTGGCTGATGATACTTACAGGGTCAGTAACAATAGCTCAGTTCTCTGGCTGTTCTCTTAACCAGGTAAGAAATTACTCAAGATTAACACTAAGGTGACTGAGTGTGGAGTCAGTCCCAGTAGGAAAATTTCTTATAGTCCATTGTGCAACTAAGCAGATAAGAAAAAGCTGCTGTTTCCAGACATCCTGGACACACCAACAGCCAGACATACGCAGCAATGCACATGCTGGGGAAATGGAATTAGCAAGTTGTGTCATTTGTTTTACCATATGATCACATCTGACAGGCATGAGCTTGTCTCTGGTGTGTTTTCTTATTGGTGCTGGAAAGAAGAAAAATGTGAAGCCAGTTAGGAATGTTTCTGAATGTGATGCTCTCCTTCCCGCGCCCCCCCCCCTTCTTTCTTTTTCCTTTCTTTCAGTTAAAACACTGGAGATGTTTAAAATCCCTAAATCATACAAGGCATATTTTTAATATCTTGTACTAGGGATAACCTTTTTAATAGCACTGGAAATCCCCATGTACCATATCTAGGTGTATCCAGATGGATTGCTTCCATATGAAGACATTTTCTTTTGCCATTTTTCACTCCATTGTACATATCTGTAACGTATGCTTTTTATAATGAAGGGCTACTCTTAATAACCTTATATTTATTTTATTTTCTTTTTTTAGAAAGAGCAGATGTGATGAAGTGAATGAGAGCTATTGGTTTAATAAAGCACAGTCATCTTCCCTCAGATGTTACAATAAACCAGATTAGATAGAGCTCTAATGAAGAAAGATCCAATGTTACTTCTGCTGTTGATAAATGTTCTGAAATTTCATTTTCTCCGCTCTGTGTATCTTGCATACGTGCCTGTGTTTAACTGTTTAGAATCTAGCACTGTAACAACATGAAAGCAAAGAAACCCCAGGATCTCAAAATACCTCGTTATACAAATGATGATTCCTACCTGACAGGGAGAAGTGAAAAGTGACAAATCCTTCCCTCTCAATTAAATCCCTTTCATGAGAGTCTTTAGTACATTTCTGACTCTAATGTCAGTCAAGCAATAACAGAAAACTCAGTGTCATTGTGGAAAAAAGACATTAAAACCCTGAGAGAGGTGATATGTGAATATACTTCAAAGAGAGGGTCTTGTTTTCCTTTTATTCCCTCAGTATTTCCATGAAACCTAAGGCAATGACATCACAACAAAACAAGGTTGCCAAGATATACTATACAAAAACATGTTTTCACATGGTTACATTTTCTGCAAATTATAGTTCTTGGAGTATAAATCAGAATAATTGTTTAAATCAGAGTGACTGTTGAAACAGATTTACAGAGATCAAATCAAAAATGTAATAATTCTTGTGGTTTCACTAATGCTCAGAGCACCAAATACTTCTGAAAATTTTGGTTGTCAGTTATATATAGTGTTTACATTAACATGCTGCTTGAACAGAGAAAATATATATTTTAAGATGAAAATGTGAATCCAGGGTTACAAGAATGTTTCTGAAACAGCTAAGTCATCTTGTTTCAAGTAAAACCAGATGTTTGCTTAAAGTGAAAGGCAATCATTTCTTTTAATTATGTTCACTGGTTAGGCCACCAGGAATATCCATATGTGCACACAATGATCCGATTAAAATCAAAGACCTTACGATGGAGAAAGCAATCAACAAGTGAAAGACCACCAAATGACATGCGAGGCACTGACCTGGATTCCACTACCTCCATTCGCTCATTTTCACTCAGCGAGTTGAACGGGAAAGGCTGCTGGGGTCCTACGTGGTCTCCCAGGTGAGTCACAGCCCTGGGGCCTGGAGGTGTCTTCAGGGGCGATGGCCTCCTAAACAGTCGCTCTGAACTGAGGAACCTGGACTAAACACATTTCTCAACTTTAACAACATATTGTGCACAAGTACTTCCCCAGAAGCGAAGTAGATGGATAAATGGATCAAACAAGTGGATTTTTGTGTCCTCTTGACATCCTGCCGGTAGGTGCCATGTGACAAAAGGTCAGCATGAGGCTTCTTAAATAAGCCATACTCTAACAACTCTTCCTGTCCTGGATATTTCATATGCACTTATCACCTGAATTTTTACTGGTGGCTGATTGCTTTGAAATTTTACAACACTTTTCATATTTTGAACTTTCTATTCAAAACTGTCTTGCTCTTGAATACAAGTATCGATTCTTAATCCTCTTGTGAAGAAATACTAAAAGCTCTGGCCTGTGGGAGGAGATGCACCTTCTGCTGGTTTACGGGGCAATAAACCTTTGTCTGGGAACTGGTGCCTACCTCTATCAGGACCTCCTCAGCTCCTCTGTGATCCCACCAGCAGACATGTACAGCTCTACAAGCATCTGTTTCAATGACAACTATGTATTGTATATAAAAAATTGTGCATTACAGGGGATGGCAGGGGAGGGGAGGGGATGTAATGCTGTAATGTCTGGCATTTGTTTCCCAGTCCACTTTTCTCAGAAAGCCCCTCGCTGAAGGAGAGAGCCTTTCCTTCCATCCTCACTGCTCTGCAAGACAATCTTCTCCTCATCTAAACATAAATCCTAGAGCAAGTTCAGCCTCTACAGTGTCCTTTGACAAACATATAACAGTACATGTAGACACCCATCTCTATGACAATTTTGGTCTTGAGAGTCCTGCGGCTGCGTACAGTCTCTTAAATGTTCCTATTTCACATGGCTTTACTTAACTGTCCTTGTTCTCACAGGGCCCTTAGTGCATTGCATCCAGTCCATTAAAGCTCCTCTCATCGTTCTGACTAATAGGCAGTTACATTAAAACTTTGGGCCAGGATATTTAGAAGGGAAAGAAAAATCATGCAGACCCTGCAAATTTAGCAGCAGACACTTGATCTTTGCTTATTAGCCTGTGTATGACATTGCCAGCACTATCTTCTCCAAGGCGTACTCCTGTCTTGAAATGTAACGTCTTCACCAGTCTTCAACTTGAGACAGGAACCTAAACTAGTTAGCATTGGCGTGAATGACCTCCAAGTACCTCTGGCACTGCTCAGTGGAAAGCAGAGGGCATTAATGCTGATACAGAAGAGTAGCAGGCAGGCTAATTTGTATCCCAGCAGGATCCCAAAATATGTCCAAAACATTATTTATGACTAAAAGTTATAAACTAGAGTTAAGGCAGATTTTATTGTTTACTTATCCAAGTCATAAAATATAAAAGCACAGCAAATATAAACAACAGCAAAACACGCTGAGCAAAGGCAAGCTTTCAGATAGCTTAACCATCTCTAATTTCTAAATATTATCTCATGACGAATGGCTGCTGGAGAATGCCAAGGACTGTACCAAATCCTGTTCCCCATTCCATGCAGACCACCCCTATTGAGGACACTTCCATCCAACTGCATTATCACACATCCTGCCTAGAAACAGAAAAATCTCCTCTCTTCATCATCATTTTGAGTTTGATGCTAGAAAAGGGCCTACCTTTGTCTGGACCAGCTTTTGCAGATGGATTGGAGCGTCTTTGAAGGAACAGTCAAGAAAGTCTCCCCTACTAAGCCGATCTGGGTGAGTTTTTCTAGTCTAGTTTTTATACCCTTTCCATCACTAAATTCTTAATGCATGTGCTATGTTAACACATATAGGTATGTGCTACCTATACTGTGAGTTCCTGCTCATTCTCATTTATTATTCTTCTTTTCCATCATGCTCCAGAAACGGGACATACTTCCTCCTGTACAGACTTCATTCCATACTGTACCACTAAGTATCCTGCTGCTTACCTGAGACTGACTCGGGAAAAGGACATAAAATAAGAGCATAACATTAAAAAGCGTCACAAATTATATAAGTAGAATATTTAACACGTCTACGTGCCCATGCAGATTCGATATATTCACCATGACAGACACGTGCATATCTATTTTTAAATCCTCCAGTGACCAGGACTCTACAGCCTCTCCAGACAATTTATTCCATTCCTTGACTGTGGCTTTTTTTCCTAAAATATAACAAAATTGTCCCCTGATACAAGTTAAACAAGTGACTACTTGTACTATGCATCATGGCTGTGAAGAGCAGATTATTCCACATTCCTATATTTAAAAGACTCTTAAAAAACACTTGGTTTTGAAGACCCCTAACGATAAGGTCTGGATTCAGCATATCTGGAATGACTTAATTATCAGAATTAATAACATGTGACTTACTGGATCAACCTGAACCAATCAAACCATTTCAAACTAGGCCAAAAAAATAATTTCTAGAACTCACAAAGAAATTGTAGTTTGGATGGAAATGTCACTGTAAAGTATTAGAAGTCTGCAAAATGAACCAATTTTTACAACTACTTTGTGAACTTGTAAAAAGTGAGGCTTACAAGAGAAAAGTCAAATATTTGTCTTTTCTTCTCTCACTTCTTATCTCATTCAGCCAGAAAATGAACTCAGTATTCAACAAAAGTACAGTTTATATCAAATAGTATTTAATTACTACATTTGTTAAATTAAGCAGGTTAATTATTATTAATAATAACCTGATTAATAATTAAGCAGACTGAAAGGCAATCACTACTATAGTTTACAGATAAGAGAAAAGCATTTTAAAAGATCCTAAGTAAACTACAGAAACATAGGCTAATCTTATGAACAAATGAAAATCCATAATCCTGCTTAGGCCATGGTCTGCTGGTAACGCATTCGCAATTAAAGTACTGCATGATTTATGGGAGTCAAAAAGGAAATTACTCAAAAACATCTATGCTGAATGCTTGTAACTGGCTCCCACTCTCCCAAAGGGCAGAATTTCAGCCATCGCCATAGCTCAGCTGAGAAGATCTTTGACTTCTTTTGCAAACTGTTTGCTTGACTTCTTCAACTTGATTGGTTAAATGTGCTTAGCTCAGTAAGATAACCAGCACACAAGTTTACACAAGACTTGTAATTACTGTATCAATCCTTACAAGATATTTTTTAACAAATGGAGGAGTCTATTTTTATTCTATTTTCATATTCCTTGAGGAAAATGTTCAGACTGATTAATGTCCATTAACATCTAGAAGTCAGCACACCAATAAATATAATTATGACCTCTTTCCATTTTTAAAATTTTAGACTATTTCAGTCTCTTCTTAACAGATTTCTTACTAAAAGATCTATTCAAGACATGCATATTAGTAACAATGATAAAAATGAAACCTTTTTCACAAACAAAATTCCAAAGTTGTTTTAATTTTAAATCCTTTAAAACAGACTACTTTTACCATATTTTGTAAAAGTTAGCGTTACTTAAATTTGCCACATTAAAACATATTGAGACCATTTTCATGGACTATATAGGATATTGTGAAACACAAATTCATGAACCTTTAAGCAAAGTATTCATTAGTTTTCTTTAGTCATGATAAACTATCAGAAATCCTGATGGGATAAAAATGTGGCAATATAACCCTACTGCCAGAAATAAGAATAAAAAGCAACTTGCAGTCATGAAGACAGTTTGCTTGTTGATCCTGCTTTAACCATTAATAATTTCATCTGAAATGTAGAAATGAACTGCTAATTGGTTGGTATTGAAGAACAAGATGTGGTTCCATGCTTATGTCAAAGTAAGCCCTGATTCAGGCATAGTCCCCTGTACTTTTAGGACTCTACTGTAGTAGAAATCCATTGTGGAGATGCAAGTAGCAGCGCTTACTCACAACATTGGCAGCATTAGTCTTAGCCTGATAGATGGAACTGATTTTAGGAGTGAAAAAATAACAGCAACCTTCAGAAAAATCAAACAAAAGCATAGGATTCCATGACACTTTCTGAGCTAAAAAAATGAGACGTCATCCTCCACCAGGTCTTTTCCTGTTCATTGGTAAGTGCAGTTATGCATTTTAAGGACTACGGTAACTGACGGTGGTGACTCTGCTGGGATCTGAAATTATTGCACTTTTGAACTTCATCGGTACAGTGAACATACAGAACCCACAAATTACTAGTACTCACAATCTATTTGATATCCACAATGCTATTGGGAAAACTGACTACCAACAAATAAAAAATGCATTTGAAAATCAACAAAACATTTTGTTCAATGGTAAAAAACTACACCAATTGAGATCCTAATTCATCTTTCCTTTAAAAGGCTGTAAATGTCAGACCACTGGCTCTGCTCTGTGATCTGCAGACAACTTTCAGCCAGTACCAGGAGACAGAGCCGGTGAGGGGCTGCAGAACTCAACTGCGGCTGGGAAGGGGCCAGGAGAACAGACAGTCCCTAATGGTCCTCTCTAATTGCCAAGTGAGCCAAGAGATGGTGAGACCCCAGTTCTGCAGACGCAGGCAAAAAGAGACCTGCAAGCAGAATTTTGTCAGCTGCAACCTCCCAGCCTGTTGATGCTACTCACAGGCCACTTCTGTAGTGCAGTCAAAAATGAACACAGCATCATATGGACTCACTTAAAGGAATCTGAAAAACTGCACACATTCTGATTGCCGCCTGGCAGTAGCAGTACAGGCAATATATACATTGGTGAGTTTAAGATGTGGAGCGGGAGATAAAAGGAATCATAAAATCACAGAATGGTTTGGGTTGGAAGGAACCTTAAAGCTCATCCAGTCCAACCCCTGCCATAGGCAGGGACACCTCCCACCAGACCAGGTTGCCCAAAGCCCCATCCAACCTGGCCTTGAACGCTGCCAGGGAGGGGGCATCCACAGCTTCCCTGGGCAACCTGTGCCAGTGTCTCATCACCCTCACAGTAAAGAATTTCTTTCTTATATCTAATCTAAATCTACCCTTTTCCAGTTTGGAACCATTCCTCCTTATCCTGTCGCTACCTGCCCTTGTAAAAAGCTCCTCCTCAGTCTTTTTGTAGGCCTCCTTCAGGTACTGGAAGGCTGCTATAAGGAAGAAGCTGGAAAAAGCAGTCCTCCACATGCTCCCCCTCCCTCCAAGCAGCAGCTCCAGAAACAGCCCAGACTTTGGGTGAGAAAACAAGTAGATGCCTGTTGGTTGCCACAGTTGCATCTCCTCTGGACTGGAAAACTGCAGCATTATAATAAAATTCAAGGAATTTCTGAAATTTCTCACTTCAAGGTATGAAGATCTTGCTTGGGATAGGGAATCTGAGTCTAGGGAAAGCTTTTATTTGGCCCACAGTCATTTTGTCATATATCCCAGCTTGCCAATAAATTTAATTATATTCACCAAATGCAACCACATTTGTCACGGAAACAGACAATTTGTACATTCAGCTCCTAAAATATTTGGGAAATAGACTACTAGATTTAGAAAAGACTGCAAGTTAGTATCCCTACTGTCAGAAAAGCTGCTGTATCTGCACGGTGACACTACGAGACACTAGAGAAGCCATTCAGAAAGATTCCCCCCAAGCCAAGGCTTATTCAGGTCTGGTCTTCATAGCAACGATTTGCATTTTGTTTTTGTTTATTGGTTGCTTGCTCAAGGTCTTCTGAGGAAGCTGGATGCTTACATTGTTTCTCACTTATGGTGCAATACTTCTGAATACAAGACCTTGAAGACATGTCCCAGATTTTCTGGGAAACAACTTTGTGGATTGTACTAGAATTATCACATCCAGTTCACTGGTTTTATTCTGCCACCAATGCACACATACTTTGTTCCTCTACAAGTCTGTCTGCTTGGAGTAAATAAGAAACAACACTTTGTGTCAAGGAAAACGAAGGGGAAATCCCATTTTTCTTTACGTTCCATGTATTCATCTCTTAAGTGCTCTCAGACGTACAGTATAAATTGTTAAAAATTCAGCTTAATGAAATTGCACCTTTTTTTTCTCTTTAAGGTCACAAAACTCTACACGTACAACTAAAATCACCATGAAGCACAGCCTTAGGAGAAATAATGTGCATTAGATTTCCATAATCTGTCCAACTCTATTTATGTAAGAAAATTCCCATTTCTACAATTGAGTTAGAAATTGGCATTATATAAGTTTCAGAGGACTGAAACTGGGGATTTGAAGCTGGATTAGACCATTTCACACAAAAGATTTATGAAGGATGCATGTTCTGCTGGATGCATGTTTTGCTGAATATCTGTGTACATTATTTCTTACCCAAAAAATGCACATGGAGCTTTTTGTCAGGTTTTTCAGTCCTTCTGGAAATCTTACAATTTCCTTAAAGGTAAACATTTGTTTTCCAAAGGAAGTAGCTGAATTGCAAGAAACTTGCTGTTTGCTGAAATCAAGTTGTGAAGTCAGATAGTAGATAACGTAGTTCTGCTGTCTGAAAGCTCTTTCCACTATTTCTGCCTTGCTGTGCTGTCTTTTTACATCAGTGTCATGATTTAACCCAGGAGGCAGCTAAACACCACGCAGTTGCTCACTCTCTCTCCATCATCCAGTGGGGTGCAGGAGAGAATCAGAGGAAATGGGCTGAGATTAAAAACAGTTTAATGATTGAAATAAACTAAAATAATAATAATAGTAATAATAACAGTAATAATAATAATAGCAGCAATAGTTTGTACTATTAATAGGAACAATGATAATAAATCACATAAAGTTGTACTCAGCTCACACGGAAGTCATAAGCCATGCTCTCCTGGCAGTAAATACAATGGCTCCAGTAAAAGTGGGGTAGTAGGAGTCCTCGGGAGCAGAATAATGGGTAAAACCCTCTGGAGATGATGACCACTGAATAAAGAGAGGGCAACCCCAGTAAACTCCTCAATTCATAGTGAGTGTGATGTTTATGATCTGGGATAATTCTGTTGGCCAGCTTGGTCAGCTGCCCTGAAAGGCCCTGGCTTTTGCTCCACCCCAGCTTCTGCTCGAAGCTAAAGACCTTGATCACTGCATGCCAGTGCAGTCTTCCATTAAACTGAGTATTGTAGTCTTCTTAGAAACACAGCTTTCCTGAATAGAGCACTGATGCTATGATTCTATTCCAGCAGAACCAGAACTGTGAGTTACACTTATGATCAGATGTAGATTTCATTCTAAGCATTATGTTATAAATGTAAATATCTGTAAAAATCTTTCTGATTTTGCACTGTGCACATACAAGCTGGCATTTCACAAAATAAACTGACTGCAAATGGCAATAGAGTGTCAAAGTTTAATTTATTTTTTTTTCACATTTTCAGAGAGTTTTAGCTGTCTTGGAAATAACTGTACAGGCTTTGACTCTTCCATTATAATAGTAGATATTTATCTCAATTTTCTGGATATCTCTGGTTTGAGGCATACATGACTGTATGAAAAAATAAGTCTGTAACTAACCATGTCTGTAGGTGTCCTCACAAGTGAAAGAGAAACACATTGCTGGGAACACAAGAAGCTTTTATTCTACCAGGATGCTCCACTAGCTTTCTGCAAGTCCCAGGCAGTGCATATGACTGTCACAAGGAGGTGATCTACAAGAGAGACCCTGGATAACAACACAAGACAACGCCGGGGACTGGGCATTCCTTAACAAGAAAAGTTTCAGCAGGGACAGAGGGGTTCCCCTCAAACATTACGCTAGAATAATTGTTACAGTGCATTTCACTTCATGCTTTCTTATATCTAACAGCCCAACACACACATCTGATGCGTTTCTGTGTAGACCACTTTATAAGAGCCTTACAGCAGTTTTTACTGGTACATTAAACATCATCTCCCCTTTCCTTCTGGAAACTGCAGCTCCTTTTTTTCAGTAACTCACTGATAAAACATTTTGACCCAAACAGTGACTCTGATGTTACATCCCTAACAGATATTTCAACCAACGAAAATCCATACGCAATACTTAGAGTCCAACTTCAGTCATTACCACTCCTTTTGCTCTTCACTTCCAGTCTTATGTGGTCTTTGGGCTGAGTCTCTGTGACCCAAGCAGATGGTTTTAGCCATTTAGATAAATGTACAGTATAAAATCCATTAATGGAATTAATGACTACACAAATTATGGGAAGAAATCTAGGATCTTTTGATTTTAAAGTATCCCACAGCATTGATTTATGCATGGGGGTATTTACAAATGGTTAAACCCCAACTCTTTATCTTCCTTCCTAAAGGACTTAGTTTCAGATGAGTTCTTTGGAAACTGATCTACTCCTTGGTGACCTTCTTTGAGTCCATCTCATTGTTTTTCATAGATTTTTGCACTGTGGACATCAAAATAAGGATCCAAAGTGGTTTCACCAAATTTGAGGAGCTATTGATGATTGAATGATTCACTTTTATATATTCAAATATCATGTTAAATTTTGTATCCATTAGTCCACATGGGGAGTCTGTTTGCAGCTGTTTATCCACCATGATTTTTCATTCTTTTTAAAGATGTGACCTTCTTTTTCACCTGTTAATGAGTCTCTGCTTAAAATTATTTATTGGGATCTACTACTTAGGCAGATTACATCTATTTAACATGTTACTTTGATTCCATGCCCTTTCCATCTCTTAATGAAAGACCATCAACAAAAATTAAAATATATAACGCTGACCTTTTATCATCAGTGTAATATGTTGCTGTAATTTTATTGCTACATCGAAGTATTTTAACATCTATTTTCATTAGCAAATGGTGGTTGTCTTTAATTAAATTCTTCAAATTTATTACGAGTCATGTTGACTAATATATTCCGTGCTGTTGTCTGAAATCAGCATTCCCCCTGACAATCCTGTAATCACCAGCATTTCCATATTTATTCCTTCTATGCATAGGCTCGGTACTTTATTCCCTCCAACTGTCTGGTGTTTCCAAAGTCCTGAAATAGTCTCTGAGAGCAAATGTTATTGATTTTAAAATCTTCCTTGGGCAGCTTTTTTAAAACAGTCAATAGGAAAAAGTCTGGATCTAATGTTGGTTGTTACTTAAGAACTTTGATTATTACTCGATAATAATATTTTTCTATAATGTAGATGTATTACCTAGATTTTTTCTTTCATTTCAGAACAAAAATATTTCTTGAACACAGTTGTCTTTTTATGTATTGTTATTTACTGTCCTAAAAGTGAATCAGTAACTCTCTTCATTTTCTCTTTGTTTCCCAAAATGTGCTTTCTTCATATTGCCCTTAACACACAGCCATATTTCCTCTTCACAGTGTCAGTTTTCAACAGCTTCCAACGTAAAAAAAAACAAAACGAATTCACATGATAAACTGCTTTCTTGCTACACCTGCTATAGATATAGGTATTGTTACTGCTGCTTTCATCGGGAAGAATTTTGGTTCTTTTAAATAATCTTTCCAGTTGTGGAATCATGTTGTTTAGGGTTTGAAGTAAACAGTTTTTAATTACCATTCACATTTTTCTAATTAAATTTTTCCTCCCAGATGATTTCATTCTTAATTGTTTTCAGCTTTGTGAAATTGATCCTTTTAAAGCACAAAGGGTATGCACACACGCACACAGACATTAATACGCGTGTGTGTGTGTGTGTGCTGTTAGGAGTGCGTGCGGGTGTGTGTCTGTATGTGCATTGTACACCCATGCACAGATGGTTAGGATTTTATTATGTTTATACAAAGCAACAATAATCAAGTCACAAACACTTGAGCTGAACCACAAGTACTGGGAAGTTTTTCTACTGACTTGACGTCTAACACAGAGTTGTCCTGCGTTGTATGCAAGACTTTCTGATTTAGACAATCAGCATGTACAATATTTTGGGACGTTCAGTACTGGCAGCACGCAGCCGCCGGCCAGCATTTCCCAGCCTCATGAAGTCCACCAGAATAAATCCTTCATCCTTCCCTAGGCACTGAAGACGGGTGCTGCTTATTTGACTTGGTCGTAGTGACCATTAATGCTAATAATTCAGAAATTAATTAAGATCACACTATGAATAGCAGCATAGCAGAATATAAATGAAAATTACAGATCTTTCCATTATGGAATTATAATCATATTAATGCTAAATAAGATAGTCAGAAAATATTGAAAAGGTAGAGAGTCAGAAGTTAAAATAAGCAGGTGATTTCTGTGTGCAGATATCAATAAGCCAATCTGATCAAACCTGACCAGATGCTATATACTCTGGGGTGTCAGACAGAATAATTTTATATTAGAAACTAGAAATTAATATATCTGTCTTATAAAGATGGCTAGCTTAGCATTAATGCTATCTAATTTTCCTATATGTAGTGGAACATAAGTTTTTAGCTCTGATGAACTTGTAAGAGAAGAGCTGGGCTCATTGCTGCTGCTTACAGAATCACAGAATCACAGAATCGCTCGGTTGGAAAAGACCTTCGAGATCATCACGTCCAACCGCTCCTGTCTACCCCCTAACTAATGCTTAGTTTTGCATTGTTTTGACAGCCATACCTAAGGATATCTCAGCAGTACCCAAGATTTGCTTTGAAACTCAGGGAGAGATCATATAGCCTACAAAGAAGAATTCAGTGTTATTTTAGGCATTGAGTTGTGTCCTACCTGGCCTCCATCTGACTCTGCAGAAGGGAGCACAGTTTCCTGAAGACCCCAGACCCATCTCCCAGCTCCACTTGGGTCTCTTGAATACTTTGAGGCACCTCAAATGACCCTGGGCAGGTTGACCATCTGCTAAGAATTTTCAAGGCAAAATGTACGTTTCACATTTAAACATTTAATCTCCCTCGTGAGTCCACCCCCCATTGTTGTTGCTATGATCATGTATTTTATTCACTTCATACTAGTACCATACATGAATTGATGTCCCATCTAAATTTTACCGATCTTAATTTTCTTTCCAGTTCTTGTGTTTCATATTTTAGGTAAAACTTCAATCTTAGTGTTTCTGACAAAAAAATGGCATCATTCTCAGTTCAGGTCTGGGGCCAGGGGTGTCAGCATTTTTAGCAATCCTGTCTTCCCTTCTTCTGTCTGCTCAGTGCTTCCTAACTGGGTTCACTGTGAAGTCCCCAAGAACTTCATAAGCTCTCCTGCAGTGATGCATGTCTGAAGTAAATCCTTCTTTCTCCACCAAAAGTAATCAAATGTTTCACGAAAATGCAAGTGCCTTGCAAAGACTGGAAGCATGTTGGACAAGACAAGATATTCAGTTCTCCATCCCATGCAAAAGCAGGGTGTTTTTCACGCTGCCTACACTGAGACATGACAACCAGGGAGTACCTTCAGCAATGTCTTTCTTCCAGATTCTCTTCCTGTTTGTGCTTAGAACATGAGCACATCAGCCTTTTTCCTGGAGCTATGCAGAACACTGCCTGATCCCGATGCTTTGAATTTGACAAACCTCATTTCTTATATCTATCTATAGATCGATCAATTGATCTATCCATCTATCTGTCTCATCTGGTTGCCTGGTCATCAGTTCTTCTTGCTTGTATAATAAATAATGAGTAATGATGAATAATGACAATAATAAATAATAAATTATCAAAAATCTATCACACCCTCTTTAATGTCTAATTGTCAAAATACTTTTCAACCTCTTATTAGTCTTTGCAGTATAACCAGTACTGGTCCTTCCAAAACAGAAATTTTTTCATTTCGCAGAGCCAAGAAGAGGAACTGAGGAGAACAACTGCTCATCAGAGGAACCACATACATGTCCTTTTAGTAGGGCCTGTAGCAATAGGATAAGAGGTAATGGTTTTAAACGACAACCTCAAAAAGGGTGGATTCAGATTATATATAAGGAAGATTTTTTTTATGAGGAGGGTGGTGAAACACTGAACAGGTTGTCCACTGAGATGGTAGATGCCTCATCCCTGGAAACATTCAAGGCCAGGTTGGACAGGCCTCTGAGCAACCTGTTCCAGTTGAAGATGTCCCTGCTTATTGCAGGGGGAGTGGGGCCAGATGACCTTTAAAAGTCCCTTCCAACCCAAAGCATTCTGTAATTCTGTGTTGGATGTACTTTTAGCTCACTGTGATTTTGAAATAGAACGTTTATTTAATGGATTTTTTTAATATATGTTAGTTTGCTCAGAGGCAAATACAGCTATGTTAAACATACGTGTGCAGCACCATCTTCTTGTTGAGGGGCCAGGTAAAAATTAGTAGATTCATTTAAATGTGCTGTCTTGGGATCACTCAATAGTCATCAGAAAAATTGAAGGAATCTCCAGGGAGGGTTCACTCCAGGCATTTCGGGATGGAATTACACAACTTTCTGATCT
>NW_010160425.1:16438-42138 GCF_000695765.1 Mesitornis unicolor | reverse complement strand
TTCCCTACAGGGAGCATGTAGCTGTGTATGTCAGACACTCAGCATTTAGACAGCTGAAGTTAACCGAAAAGAATCCCACCCTAAACATTAAAGTGAGAAATCCCCTTTTCTATGTATCATTATAAATGACCATTAAAACAACCTATATAGACTCTGCCTTTGTTAAGAGCTTGATTTACAACAGCCCCTAGGACATTGTCTACTGATTATGATGACAGATTAATCAAGTGAAGTGTGTTAACAAAATTTATGGCACACCATATCACATCTCCCATGTTAGGAAAATTGATAAAAGAATAGTATGCCTTAATCTTCCATTTAAACACAGTTTTCATTTGTGCTCTTCTGATGCTTTAATGATTGCAAAACCAAATTATAAACCAGGATGTATTTACCATAATTATTATGTAGCAGTTCACATAGTAGTTAAAATTAATGCTCTCATTAACTGTGTCAAGGATCAAGCTATTACATGTAAGCATTTAGATGGAGTGATGACAGGCACATTATATGATCTCAAAGGGACCTGTATTAGTTGGGTCAGTGCATACACTGATGTCTTGAAACATAATGAGAGCTTCTGGGACCTGCTGATACACAAGTAGAACTTGTTACCAGCAGTAGTAACTGAGAAGGGACAAATAGTCAGCTAATATCTCCATGGGAAACTGCCACACTTTTCTTGAAAGCAAAACTATCTGAAGGCTCCCAGTCTCTGAAGATGAGCTTTATGAAAACACAAAACATTAAAATGGGAAAAGATGTTAAATAATAAAATAAGTTCAAAATAAATCTTACCCTAAACTGATTATATCCTAACGTAGCAATTTCTTTTCTCTCATCTTGCTCTCTAAGTGCTCAGAATTTTCCCGATTTGAATAAACCCTACTGATTTATTTGAGAAAGACTCGGTCTTTATTAACCTTGTCTGTGTATTTGTTCCCTACTCCTCTTTGTAGTCACCACTGTGTCCTAAACACATCGGCTTGTATGAGGTTCAACGAGACCAAGTGCTGGATCCTGCACTTGGGTCACAACAACCCCATACAACTCCACAGGCCTGGGGAAGGCTGGAGAGCTGCCTTGTGGAAAAGGACCAGGGGGTGCTGGTCAACAGCCGACTGAGCATGAGCCAGCAGTGTGCCCAGGTGTCCAAGAAGGCCATTGGCATCCTGGCCTGCATCAGAAATAGTATGGCCAGCAGGAGCAGGGAAGTGATCCTCCCTCTGTTCTCAGCACTGCTGAGGCCACACCTTGAATCTTGCATACAGTTTTGGGTCCCTCACTACAGGAAAGACATTTTGGTGCTGGAGCACTTCCAAAGAAGGGCCACAAAGCTGGTGAAGGGTTTAGAGCACAAGTCTGTTGAGGAGCAGCTGAGGGAACTGGGATTGTTTAGCCTGGAGAAAGGAGGTACACCCAGGGGTGAATTAGGCCTTATTTCTTGCTCCACATTCACTATTACCTGTTTCTCCAAAGTGCTTCTTTTCATATGTGAGGATAATTACTATGTTCTAGAGTGGTCTTCCCCTTAAGGGACTCATCAGAAATTCAAAAAGTCACTAAAACACAATGATTTTGATTAAACTTTCATTGGATAACACGTCTGCTTGTCTTCTAGAAAGAGAGTACCACATTACAAATGCATGGAATAAGTGACTACTCCAAGGGTGTGCCATCCTAGTCTTCAAGAATATTTGAATAGCTACAAAAATGCATATCCTTCTCAGTGACCTAAATTGGAGGGTAGTATCAATCATGGTTTTGCCACTGAACTACTCTGTGATCTTGTGCAACTCATTTCACTCTCTGGGTCTGTTTCCAACTCTTTCTTCCTTTCTTCCTTTCTTTCTTCTTTCTGTGTGCTTATCTATACATCTGGCTTTTGATTTGTGTTTGAGCAACGCTTGGAACCTTTTGGCCCTGATGTTGGATGGGGCACCCATTAGCTACTGTAGTTTTGTCTTCTTCACCATTCTCAACCATGGGTGCTGGTTTTTGGCCAGATGTCCCTGAACATCAATGTGGACTCTGTGAAAGGATTTAGACAAGGCCCTGACATACATGAACATTACTCCCCTGAAAACTCTGGGAGTTATGTGTACATCTGAGGGCAGAGTTCGGATCATAAAGTTTAAGAGCAAGCATCTGGGCACAATTTTCTCCAGTGAGCAGGATTCCAAGTTTCTGTAACATCTGCTGTGGGAACTATAAGTACTTTATATTAATGTTTTACACTGTGTTAGCTATAATCACCTTTTTAATGGGAAAAAATGCAGTCATCTCCACCTGGTGATTCCAGCGATGTGGACACCTGTCTGCTAGGAATTGGACTGAGACCATCATTGCAGTTCACACAAGCAATTGAAGGGCTAGGAGATGGTAATGGCCTCAGGTTATAATTTGCAAGTGACCCATGCATGCTGGGATTTTTCCAGCAGAACATCATTTTCAGATAAGCTCTTCTCTGTAGGGACTCAGATAGTTGTATCACTTCATATTTTTGCAGACTGTTAGGCTAAGATATAACAAATGCATTCACACATAGGAAAGGAAAAGACCCTTTCGCAGTGCTGTTTGTACAGAAATCAGAACAATGCTGTAGAATCTGTTATGATTCTTTTAACCTGTTTCCTACTTATATATGTAAATACATAGCTACTTACAATGGTTTAATGGTTTCCAATACCATCAGTAGTCCTCTTTCCTGTTTGTGGTTTCCTGATGTTTGTGGTTTCTTGATGTTTGTTGTCAATCTCATTATGCACATGGTCCTGATTAGAGAGCAGCACTTGACTACATCTTATAGTTAAGGCTAATTTTCCTTATCAATCTAATTAAGAGAATAGTAAAAAGAAACATAGGCACACAGCCCATGTGCAGGCGTATGTTGCTCTTTGCAGACTGTTATTGATACTTGAGTCAGATTAAAATAAGCTGGAATAAATCCGCACTGTCACTTTTTTACTGCAGTGGTAAAATGCCATTATAATAAAAGATATGCTGTAGTTGAACTGTAGATGGAGTTACAGAGAGCTATGTATGTATCCAGATATATTTAAACTAAAAAGAATTCCTGCAATAATCTTCCCATTGGAGGAGGAACATTTTACCTCTCCTGGTTCATGCTTGCTTTAGTTTCAAAACCACCACTAAAGGCATTATCTTCAGCTGCATTTTTAAATTAGTTCTTTCTGCCTGGTCTGTGGTAAATAGATTGAAGAAAAAAAAGTGGATCTTTTCCTTAGTTTCCAATTTTCTGAGGTACACTGTTGGTGACTAACATACCATTCACTAGAAAAAGGAAGAATGTAATTTGGAGTACTGATGGGGATTCAGTGTATTTCATTACAAAAGTAAATCAAGCTGTAGATCCCTGTCTGATGCAGTACCAGGCTGTACCCAGGGCTGGTGTCAGCATCAACAGAAGGGGTTACAAAGACAGGTATATGGATATATATACATGTATTATACATATAAACAGGATCTGTAAGATGGAATGTGTACAGAAATCCCAGCTTGTTATTAAAAAGCCATGCAGGAGTCTTTAACACCAGTAAAGGAGAACCACTATGCAACTTTCATCTCCCCTGAATGAACTTCTTGGCAATAAAATCAACCTCCCACAGAAAAGTGGTGTGCAAGGGCACACCACAAGCCTGCAAAACCCCAGGGAGAAACTCCTCTCTTCCTCTGCAGTTGTAACTCTCAGGTCACAGCATCTCAATGTGGTTTTGCCTTATTGGATGAACATGAATTAATTTCTAGTCATGCACAGTGTGTTTGCTAAGTTGTAAGGCCAGGTGACAGAAGCACTTCTAATACTTGCTCCTGAGTCAGGGGCTAGTAGGCAAGACACCAGTATAGCTGAAAAAAGGTTTGCTAAAGCCAGCTTAAGGTCGATATTGGACTACAATTTTCCCCTACTTGTGACTTTCTTCCCATTCATTCCAGCCCCAAGCATTGAGATGGACTAATGAATGCATGTTTTTACTGGATAAGCAGGTAGAGAAGTCACAGATGAAAAAAATTCCACAGAACCTTTATTTTTGTCATACTTAAGCTGTTGCTAAGGAGTAGGTTTTCTTCCATGCAAAATAAAATTAAATCGAATAGATTGTAATTCTCCAGCTTAAGCGGCGTGTTATTAACACTGGCTAAGAAAAGTCTTAATTTTCTGGCACCTTCAAGCAGTATGCCTTCAAAAGGAAAAATTAATAACTTGCTTCTTACCGCAAGAATGGACCGTAAGTGGTTATGCCAGTCAACAGCTTTAAGCTCTTCAGTTGTCTGGATGTGGATGGCCTACAAGAATCTTTCTGGATTCACCAACGTTGTGGGAACCTTCCACTTGCACTTGGCTTGGGAAGTGTGAATTCTTATTTTGAAAAGAGCCCGGGGATCTTGCCAAAGCTAATATTCTGGGGTCCATATGTGTTAAGTGATCGGCAATTCTGGAATATGGCATCAGGGAGTCAAATGAGGGAAGCCTCTCAGAGACACTGCAGCCAAGGAAAGGAATTTGAAGTTTTTCAAGAAAAAATTTAAAGCACAGAAATAGCCAAGAAATAACCATTTGAATTTTGGAAAAATTTAAGACAATAGAAGTCTTGTCCAGGTTATGTGCATCACAAGCTGTCTTGGGGGTGCTTTTTACAGCAATTTTCTGTGCTGCTCTAAGTGACACACAATTTCCTTAACACTGACTGTGTAAAATGTAATATCACTGCACTCAGTATTGTGACCTCTGAGACCACAATAATATGCATTTTTCACTAAACCCTTTCTATATCCATCGGAACGAGTATATGGCAGCTAGCACAGGAATCCTGACAGTGATAAAGCACCAAATATTTACACATGGTAGTAGCCCATTTAGTACATATCAAGAATGCAAATAATTGTTGTGTACGTTTTACTAGAATCTGGCTAGCACTGCAAAAAAAAAACCCAAAAAACCCTGAACTCCCAAACCTTATCTTTTTTCTCTCACATTTGTCCACCAAAGCTCTAGATGTTATCTCATACATAATTCTAGGGCTTAGAGTTCAAAACACGTATTCCTAACCTCACTCTTTCTGAAGTGATACTTCCATTGATGTGAACGTATGCAGTGATGGGTAGGTTTCTAAGCATTGTTAAACAGATATTCTAAAATATCTTTGAGACATTAATATAGTTAACTGCATAGAAGTGACTAAACTTGTAAGAAATTAATCCATCCTACAGCATACATATAACAGCTCTGATGAATATCCTCAAAATATGACTTAAATGTTTCCATCTCATTTACATAGCAGTTAATTTAATCACACGATAATGTACCAATTACTTTCAATGAAGGTTGATAACATATCCACTGTAGAGACCACTGCTTTTCTGGCCTCCAGGTAAGATTAATTGTTCTTAGAAAAACATTAACAAACTATCACTGTCTCTGGGATCATTCCATGAAATCGTTTGGATCTCTCTTTGTTTCATGCATGCATTTTAATATATTGCTGTATCACTCTGCTAAATCAAAATCCCATGTAATATTATAAATGTTCAGATAAGTAAAACCGGTATTAAACATTAAACACTACACATGTAGAATATCTAAAAGCACCTCTGGTCAGCACATACTGGACTTTGACACTCCTTCAATGTACGTTTGATAGTTCAGTGCTGAAAAAACCCAAAACAATTAGCATTGAAGATTCAGTTTGTTTGATCTGTGATGACTGTTTAGAGTGAAAAGTAAATATCTCCATGGTTCTCCATAACTGCAGCTTTCTTAACAGCTGATGATCTCTATGTTATATACTGTGGCATTGGCTTAGCAAGGTTTGACACACATAGTTCCATTAAAATATGTGGCTTTTTCGAACAAAATTGTGTTTCTGTCCTTAGCTAACTCCTTCTCCAGAAGTGAAGAATACTTCTGCTAAGGAAACAAGGGGTGGTTTTTAAGAGAAGTTGCGGTAAACATGGTAACAAGAGGAAGGGCCGGCAAGCAGATGGTCTTCTGACTTCTCATTTTAGAGCTACGGTAGCAGGTGTTGAAAAAGCCTTCCATCTTCCTGATGTAAAAATGTGAGGCAAACAGTCCTTTAGGAAAACCACAGAAAAGAGTAATGACTGTACATTCTGTCATCTATCAGTGGGAAGCGTTCAAAAATGCAATTCCTTTCATGGAACTGATTAATATTTCAAACAAATGTGTACTGCACAAAGGAGATGTGGTTGTTCACAGTGGCTATAAATTACTGCAGATTACTTCGGAGAAAGGCCTGGGAAATGAACACCACTTTTGACAAGGACCAGGATGTTGGCACTAAAATAGTTTGTATTTACATTCTAGCATTTTCATAACAGCAGATCAAGCCATTCCAGAGTAAGCGTTCTTCTCCTGATTTTGTTGGATTGCAGCCTTCTGTGCTTTCCTTGGAGGCCTCCCTGCCACTCACCATAATACAAGTGCATGTCCAAAAACACACACAGAGCTGGGCAAACAAAAGCACATTGCATCCAGTTGTTAGAGAACATGTAAAATTATCTGTCAGGCAGTAGCCATGAATATTCAAATTTAAAAAAAAATTAATTTCAGGTAATTCCTTTCTTCCTTTTGTTTTTATATTTACTTGGGAAAAGAGGAAGAATGCAAAGAAGTTGAGAAAAGAGGAAATATGTTCAGAGCTATAATTCAAAGAGGAGTTCTCCCTTACTGAAATTTTTCAAGTCTAAAAACTATCTGAGATTCTGAATTACCCCTCTCTTTCTTCTCCAAAACACTACTTTATGGTCATCATCCTGCTTTCTGAGATCTAACATACACTCATGAGGTCAGCTGGCTGGAAAGAAGACACCGTTCCTTCATTTTATTGACTCCATAAATACTAAAATAAGAATGATTGTGCTCAAGTTTTAGGGAACACGTAGTTCACAACAGACGGGTTTAGTAGATTAACATTATAAATCACATCCTTTAATCTTCTTCATCACAGTATTTCTATGGTGAATCTGGTAATTTGAGTATCTATCTCTACCAGAACCGAGTATCTGAATAGGAAGGATGCTGTTCATATAACAGTCTAAGTAACTGACATAAATTTTATTAGTATTCATTTAAATCAATTACAAAAAACATAAAATCATAGTATTCTGTACTTATTCTGATCACGGGGTTTTACTTACTCCTGCTCATCAGATTTTTCAGAAATAATCTCAGATTTTGAAAGGGTCTGGTTTTGCATATCCAATTTGAAACACTTTTTTTTTGGGGGGGACACATGTTGATGTATTTGCCACTCTTGTAACTGCAATTGAGTTACAGCTGACTGAGACCTCAACACCAAACTCTAATTTAAAAAAAAAAAAATTAATTAGATTAAATTAATTTAAACTAAATTAATCTGAAGCACCAAAAATTAGTAGTCATGTCTACAATCTTCTAAAAAACAAGCACTATACTCCTGAGAACTCGCCTCCCACTAGAACAGGTTGCTCAAGGCCAGGTCGGACAGGGCTTTGGGCAGCCTGGTCTGGTGGGAGGTGTCTCTGCCCATGGCAGGGGTTGGACTGGATGAGCTTTAAGGTCCCTTCCAACCCAAACCATTCTGTGATTCTATGATTATAACTAGTACTTAATCTAATTTGCTGTACAGAGAAAAAGACACAAACTAAAAACAATGACTCACTGGAATTTACTTCTCCTAGTATAAATCGTGAGTATTTTATATGAAAAGAGTGGAATTACATGAATGTAGATATATCTGGTATAAATAAAGGGGGAAAAGTCCAAATAAATAACAAAATAGACACCTTTCTGCACTTAGAAAGCTGAAGTACTAATAATCGGTGAGGGAGAAGAAGATGAGTTTCGATTAGGTTTATCTTCTGGATATAATCACAGCCTCACAGAATAATTTAGGTTGGAAAGAGCCTCTGGAGATCTCTTCCAAAGAGAATTCCCTGCTAAAAGTAAAGTCAAAGTAGATCAGGCTGCGCAGGCCCTTGTCTAGTCAAGCTCTGAGTATCCTCTAAGTTCAGGTTCCACAGATTCTCTGGACAAACTGTTCCAGTGCTAGACCACCCTCACGGTGAAAAACTGCTTCCTAATATGTAGTTGGAATTTCCTATGGTTTTTGCCTCAGAACACTGACCATGTCTGAGAAGAGTCTGGTCCTGCCTTGTCTATACTATCCCACTAGGCATCTGTAGGCAGCAGAAAGCCTCTAGTATCCCCTCACTGGACTTGCTCCAGTATGTCCATGTCTTTCTTGTACTGGGGAGCCCAGAACTGGATGCAGTACTCTGGATGTGGTGACACAAATACCAGAGAGAAGGGAATAATCACCAACTTAAAAGATACTCTGTCTTTTCCTTTTCAGCAAGACTGTTTAGAGAATAACAAAGAAATAAAGAGAGTTCTATGAAAACACTGACTATTAAAGTCAGGTGAAGAATGAACATGATAGTAGGGTTAAAAATATGTGAATGATATAAACAGTGGAGCAAAAATACTCATTTAGGAATTCATGATGTGGGACATATTTGAAGAAGTTATTATTTAAGATGGTTATTTGCAAGAACAGATTGTTGTGATTAAATAGTCTAGTAGTCTTCAGCCTAATAAGAGCGAAGGTCCTTCCCTGAGCACAGCAAAATAAATGAGACAACAGAGACTAGTGAAGACTGAACTTAGGCTTACTGAAGACAGTGGGAAAAATACATCAGAAATAACAGGATTAGAATCAGAATAGAACTCAGCATGTACCTTTACAGTTAAATTTTCAAACTTCACCCCATTTGATGGCCTCATCAGACTTCCAATTGTGAATGGCTCCTGGCCCACAGCAACCCCAAACTGTACCCAGGTACTGTCTGAGGAAAAGCCATCTGGCCCAGAACTTAAAAATATGGGTGATTGCATGCCAGTGCTTGAGCTGATGTCCTGGATCTGTTTGGCCTCCTAATGTAGCCAAAGAATCCTATGGAGGACCTCAAGAATCCCTTTCCCTGCCTTCCCCAGGTGTTTAAATCCAGAAACACTTAGTAAAAGAGTTGCATGTAAGTCATGAAGACCACAAAGTAAAAATCAAAATCTATGTCCCACAGATAAGCAACTTCTGTCATTCTGCCAAGAAGAGTAAGTAAATAAACCAATAAATAAACCAGGCAGAATGTTCTGGAGATATTCAAGGTCAGGCTTGATGGGGCTCTGAGCAACCTGATCTGGTAACAATGTCCCTGCTCACTGCAGGGGTTTTGGACTGGATGACCTTTAAAGGTTCCTTCCAACCCAATACATTCCACAATTCTATGATACCAAAGATCTACAAATCAGTATTTCATTTGCCGAAGCAGAAAAATGTGTTTCAGTGAGTGTACTAGTAACAGTCCTTATCTTCCATCAGAGAACAGCTAGCTGGGGTGACCCTGAAGGAAAGAGAGACATCTATGTGATGGCCAAAGTTCAACACATCTTCAGCTTTATGGGGGGAAAATAGAGAGCATCTTTAACTCCAGTCTGGACTTAACCAGCAATTTGTGAAGTTGTGTCATACACTTCCTGTGCAGTGCACCACTTGCCATAAGAACAGATGTACTGGGTCACATCAAAGGTCCATCTAGTCCAAAATCTTTTCTCAGTGGCCAGTGACAGTGGCCAGTAGCAAAAATACTAATAAATAGGAATGGGGAAAAATCAAAAGCAGGGATCTGAACGGCCATAAACTTTGAAATCCACATCCTCAGTCAGGTCCTAAATTATTCAGAAAATTTCTGTCCCTAAAGCGGGTTGCCGTCAATTCCCTCCCATCATTGCAAACCCTGTCTGGAGGCACTGAATTCGGAGTGTGTCCATGAGTGTGAGTGGAAAGAAGCAGGAAGCAGAGACGAATTCCACAGCTTGAACTCCATGGTTTGTAATAAACATTCCTTTTAAAACATCATGGAATTGGCCCAAGAGAGTAGAATAGTTCTGCTGCTTGTTTCAATAATCTATTAAACACATATACATACTTGCATATTCTCTCACTCTCCGCCTTTTCATTTTCTGACCAGCTGGATAAATGTTGATAACATGGTAAGTATTCCTATTTTTAAAAAAGCTCCATACCTCAACGATGTACATTTACAGGATTATTGGACTTCTTCATGACATAACATAAACTCTTCTGCCAAAGGATGAACTTGATGCGAAGGCCAAATTTTAACTGGAAACACCCTTGTTTTTGCAGCAGCAGAATGCCACACACTGTGTGTGGAAAGACTCTTGTCCAAGTCCGCCTTGCAGGGATTACTGAAATATGAATGCTGTTCCTAAAGAACTGCACCTGAAAATACTCTGATCACTTGTATAGCTGTGGATTAGTTTGATTAAAAATACACATAGGCATCCACCCTCTGGATAACTGGGGTATGCAGCAGAAACAGGACACCAGAAATACGTAGATTCTTGCAAACTGGCTTTTCTGTTGCTGTTATTTACATTATAAACACCATCGCAGTTTCACTTTCAAAGATCACACCCATAAAACATCCAAGTGTGCTCAATCTGTTCACCCATGCCAGTAATGAACCTCAGTCTTAACTCCAAGCACGAATTGTCTTCTCAGAATACACCAATAAAAATTCTCCTATTTCAGATTCAGTTATGACCACAATCTTTCGTACCTGCAGTGATAAAGGGGCCTAAGAAAGCCATTTTAACCTGAGAAAGAAGCTCCCACTATGGGAAAGGTAGGGAAGCTCCAAATGGCCCAAACAGGTTGACCTTGGGGATCAATGAGGGCATGTAAGACTCCATTATTTTCATGCAGGAAGAGCTAACACCTTGCCCTTCTGAGCAAGAATAAGCTTTCAGTTCCTTAATTGCCATGTATACAAACATTTCTGTGTGTTGCTCGGTGTGTACTCCTTTAAGGGTGGTATTTGTTCATGGTCCAGAAGACGCCTTAGTGTTGAGGTTTCACCTCTTTGCTCATCAAAAGGCACCTTCCAACAGCTTTTCCTCTCACTGTTTCCATCCTCCTGCAGCTTTCGGGCCTAGGAGAATGACAACCAGACACTGGAAAGCATTTCAACAAAATGTTTACTAATACAAAAAAACCTAGCAGGAAGCCATGCAATTTTATGTAATGCCCATGAACTCAAATCAATGAAAATTTCAGTTCCTCTATAAATGTTTCAGCCAGCTCTGAGCAATATACAGCTGACACTTCCTTTACTCCAGGAAGCGCTAAGCAGTAACAAAGGTTTCAGTCCAAATTATTACATTAAAAAAGCAACACCAGAGCCCTGTGCCATCGAGCTGACTTCTAAAGGTCCGCTCTTTGCCACACCCGGCAAGGCAGCTTGCACTGATGCCACTTATGTTGCAAAGGCAGAAAACTCGGGAGTCACCAGGGCTAAACTATGGAGCCGACAGGCAAAGGAGAGGGACTTCTGCTCTGAAAACTAAGCAAAGCAGTGATGGTTCTGTTTGAGCCTCTAAAAGTTTACTGTCCCCCACATTTCTGAATTTTCAGTAGAAGCTCAAGTTTTTCAGCCCTGTCCTTTACCACTCCATAAAAGCAGTGGGAGATCAACTCGGCTTAACTTACATGAAGGGAACAGGGTTTGCTTTCCAACCTGGCAGTGTCTCTCCTTCGCTTGCCGCAGCCAAGCGAGCTGCCAGCAAGCCCCAGGTGTGCGCCACATGAGCAGGTGAAGAAAATAAAAAATGTTTATGTGCATTGCGATGACAGTTCTGAGTCCATATAAAGCATAATACATGACAGGGAGTGTGGTTATCCCAAGATACCAACATTCCTCATGTGCACAAACAGGCAGAAATCCAAAGGCACTGTGCCTTCATCTTCTTGGAAAATTCATTGGACTGTTGCTCTTTTGCATGGATTTTTATTTTATTTTTTTTAAAGTTGATTTGTTTTCTCTGCTAAACTTTTTTTATTTTATACATTTTAATTTTTCTCAAAATAAGCAGCAAAGAACCGCTTTACAAGAAGACAGGATCTTGTACTGAATTTACACAACTGCACCAATTTATGTGAGATCAGAATCAAGCACAGACGGGTCCTTTCAAAACCACTAACTAAACCACCCATTGAAACCAAAGTTTAAATTGGATCTGTCCCTGTGACGAAACCCTCTGTGCTCAAACAATAAAGTTCTAACGCACAACTTCCTTTGACACAGTATGTGACACTCCACCAACTTGTAGGAAATGTCCCAAGCTGATGGTCTGTTGATAAAAAGCTTACATACGACCATAGCCAAGTAAACTTCATGATAAAAAAAGAACTTTCTTTCTTTGTGTTCCCATGAGAGGAGGCAAGGGGTTTTTTCCTTTAAAGAACCATTCTGATTATATCTGTGGTGTATCTTGAACAAAAGCTCTTCTGGGCAAATGGGAATTTATATCATATGCACACCAAAATCTACTCACTAACTCACATTCTACCAAACTAAAAAGAGGGATTTTTGAAAATATATGGTAGATATGACAGAAATACAATAACAAACAGACCAGATCACCAAAGTCCCTTCCTTACTTATATCACTCTATGAACAGTGAGAGAGAAAGAGGCAGAGACGCTTTAACATGTGACATAAGGAGATGCAGTCTCATACAATAAACCTCAGGATATTTTATGTACCAAACTGTTTCAGTTTGGTACGTGCTGAAACTTTTTGTTAAGTTTAACATAAGAAAATCACAAATGCATTATCGAACTAATTCAAGTTCCAAAGTGGGGTTTTGGAGTTGAAGATAAGGTTTGTTGTTAGGCATAGAAGCATCTTTCTTCTCTTTTTATCTCAAAGCATATGGTGAGATTTTTAAAAAGTATGCAAAATAGTCACACACCTGCTTGACTCAATTCCTGTTTCCAGAGTGCTTGTTGGCATGGGGGTGTGTGTGTATGTGCACGAGTGAAAACAAGAGAGAGTGTGAAAGAGCACGTGTATGTATGCTTTTCTCTCATCTAAGCAGGGACACAAATTTCAACCAGAAGAATGGGATCATATGAGGTTTCAGTTGAACATTGGAAAACAAAACTGGCCTCTTAAGATTTTATTACTTTCTTCATTTTTGAAAAAGGAATATCCTTTAAATTGTAATCTACAAAGTGGAGCATATATATCTAGAACTGTATCTGTTTTAGAAACATGAAACAGCCCTACAGCCCAGGTTGGGAGGCAGCGAGCTGGTGCCTTACAACCAAATGAGTTACTCACTACATTCTGTTTCCTGAACGTGCACTGGCTCTGTGGCTTGTTACCAGCTTCAGCATTTTTTAAATATTTGCCATTACCCTTTATTTGATATTTTATGCTTCCCCTCGTAAACCCTTTAAGCAGATTAATTGTGCCTGTGATGTTTGTTTGTAAGTACAGCTGCTCTTCCTTCCAGTTTGTTTTATAATTGTGATGTCTCAAAGACATCCTCGTAAAACTGACGGGTGGATCTGCAAACAACCAGAGTTTTATCAGAAAGGAAATCCAGATTAAAGTTATTGGGGAAAACATTTGAGTAATGCTCAATGTTACCCAAAAAAGCAACCACAAAAGAAAATTTTAAAAATCCGTAACTTCAGCTACATGTTTATTTTCTATATATAAAAACACTATTAATCCTGCAGTGTATTTTGTTCAGAATGACACATATACAGTTCTGGTAAAGTAGGATGTCGTAGAACAAATCATAAATCCAACCTCAAGAGTCTAAGAGCAGTACTAATTGGTTCAGGGGCTGCCGTGCTGTACCTCCAACAAGTGCTATATGTCAGGATTCTTCTGGTTATTAGTTGGAAAGGATGGGTGAGGTTTCAGACCAAAGCAATTGCTAACTATAAAACCAGATCAAATAAAGGCTTCAGTTTGAAAGAGCACCTTTAAAGTCCATTTGTGAGATACACTGTTCAGCTGTTAAATGTCTTGTAAGTTTTCCAAGAACTTTGGTGAGCTTTCTTCATAAAATCTATATTATTTTCATTGAAGATTAATGATAGGCTTATTAAAAAAATCAAAAACTTGGAGAGGTTTTCTGTGATTATGAGCAAGGGTCATCACACTACATTACTTTGGAATGTTTTTATAAGCTTTGTCAGTAGAACTACACATTAAAAAATCTATAGACAAACTTTTCCAAGTCTGTTTTTCATTTTTAAAGGATATAATCTATTTTTTCTCTTTTGTTTACAAGTACATGCACAACAGCAAAATATCATCCTCAGTTCGAGCCACATAATATCACTAAATCTTATTTTGTTATCATTTGTAACTGAGCAACCATGGTCAAGTCGACGTGGCCACACAAGTATGAAACAGGGAAGATTTTGCCTAGCACAGGTCTGCACATCCCAAATGAAGACAGAGCAAGTATGGAGGGAAAACAGACCCTGGTCCTCCACTTCGTGGCACAGAGATGGGCTGCTTCCTTCTATTGATCTGACCCAATGCAGGATAAAGGGTGCAGGGTCCCATATGACTGCCAGGGTGGACTTGTGTTTCAAGATGGAAAATTGCAATAAAACAAACAAGAAACATCTTGGGGCTACTACAGGTAGTAAGGAGTGCCACAGGAAGCAACCAAGGTGAACCAGGGAATGAACAGTCCTGCCTGTCCCTTGACAGACCATCCGGGTGCAGTGCTTCCTGTGCCTGCTCCTGTACTTTGCTTTCTTTTCCTGCCGAGTATGAAGCAGTATCGACTACTGTTATGTGGTAGAGCCAAGCAGCAGAACAAACTAATGGAGATGTCCAGGACAGGGCTCTGGTTAGGGACCTGACTTCTCTTTGTTCCCTGCCTCTATGATGGAGGAGAGGATTACTCTGTCTTTTACCAGGCAGCTGTCTACAGCTGTTGTCTCTATCTGTTTAAATGGACTCAGAAATCAGAAAGTGGTTTAGGTAAAAGCCAAGCCAAGTTTTCCAAAATGCTCAGTTTGAGATATTCTAAAATAAGCTAAAAGCCAAGAAAGTCAGTTCCTCTAAGACATAAAAAATAGGCACTCAGAATGTAATTAGCTACCTAAAAGTCTTGGTCACAGTGGCCTGAATTCATGCCATACAAAGGCAGCATGGCCATGAAGAGGATTGGTTTTGCCTTCTCCCATCAGTCAGTACCAACAGGTATCTGCAGAGAGCAGTTCAGGTCTTACAGAGCAATTCAGATGATGGAGGAGACCATATTATTGCTGGTGGTGCCTATTTCTTCAGTAACTGGAAAGAGAACAAACTGTGGCTGTGATCCTAACTCGGCCACCTCAATTTGGTTACCTGAATCCAAGCCTCTGTGCTTAAATATCTTTAAACACATGTAACTTAGGTAGCCATCTGTAATAGTATGCATATTTTTAAACAACTTCTTAAAGCACAAAGCCATCAGTCATTGCTAAAGAAATCAACATTCGACAGAGAGAAAGAATATAATTAAAAATGAAGACTTCTATCACTTTCACCCAGGGGAAAATTAGAACCGAAATGGTAGAAGGACACTGGATCACTTCTGGCATTTCCTATAAGCAATGGTGTCAGGATACCACATCCTGTTCCTAAGTATTTGAGCTTAAAATCAAGGTAGAAGCATAAGAATCCTAAAACATTTTTCTATGAAAAAGAAGCAGCAGTGCTGGAATCTGTTCACTTTCTGGGAAAACCCTGCAGTCATCAAGATACCCCTGCAAACAGCCCTTCCCAATTTGCCAAAACCAAGGAGAGGAAAGTTGTTAAAGATATTTGAAAGAGGAAAAATGCAGATGTACACTGTGGTTATGCAAAATCCATGCTGGTTTAGAGGACACAAAACTTTATTAGCTTAATAATTAATAAAAGCCTTATCTATTAGATTAAAATTCCTGAACATAGAGCCACTGCCACACCTCCCCTTATTCAAGGATGTCTCGCCCTCAATGCGAGGAACTTTTCATCCCTTACCTTTCTCTACTCACATTACCTTTCTTTCTCTCCATGTACTTGAATTTTCCCTCTTTTCCCCAAGCCATGCCATTTGTGTGTGTGCTCCCCTGTTCCTCCTCTCCTCCAAATCAAACACCCTGTGATGCTCAGCTCCATCTGATCTAGGAGCCCGTGTGCCTCTTCTCTGGCCTACGGCAAACGCATGGTGGAAGCTGGAAATAAAATAATCGCCATTACAGAACTGGTCTTTCAGTCTCTTCCTTCCATTTCATAACTGTTGGGTACTTTGCAGCAGAGAGAGCAAGGAATAACTTCTATAATTACCAGTACTTCCCTGTTTTTTATGTGAAACCAGTAACATTCTGTCTATTCACATGAAACAAAAATCCTTGAAATTTTGGAATTCATTAGGTACAGAAAGTACACATCTGCATACGAGAGATGGAAGCAGAAAAATGACATCAGCTAGAGGAGCAACATGAGTGTTAAATCTCCATTCGTATACAATTATTTGCATACCAAGCCTAGAGATATGGATCAAATTTGTTGCCTTTTATGGCTCAAACAACTGACAAATCTTATTCTAAAAACTCTAAATGCACAAGAAATAAAAATGCCACTATTTCCACTTCAGAAATATTTAACTGAAACAAGGAAGACAAAACCTCTTTAGCTAAGATCACACAGCTTTCCCTAAAATACTGAATTAAAGAGTGCCTGGGCATGTGCCTGGCACCAGAACACGATGGTCTGCACCATCACCGTCAGATGTTCTCTGGTATAGTTCTGGTCTGGACCAGCTAGTACTCCTCCAAAACTTTTCCCAGGCACACTTTGGGCATTACCACAGGTTGGGGTCTATTGCCTGTCAGTAGTTTTATTACTCTGTCCTGCTCTGGACAGCGAGATGTTGAAGGGTGTGGATGTGAGCTAGGCCATGCCAGGTGCTCTCAGTAACAGGAAATAGGCACCAAATACATTTGGGTACCCAGTTAGAGGCAGGCCCACAAAGCAGCAGTGCCAGGCATAGGACTTGAATGGATGAAGCCTTCTATGCATCTGAAATAGGCAACTATTTTCACTTTCAAGTCTAAAATTTACACCTCTGACCGAAAACTCTGTGTTCCGTTGTTTCCCAAACTCAAAACACCAAATAAAAACTGAGATAAACTCTCATGCTTTGGTGTGTCTTCCAACTATCTGTTAACAATTATGCTGCACAGCTCTCTGTCAGCATGTCTATTGCAATGACAGTTCACAATGATGTGTATTTCCTAGTACTTCCATGCTGATATTCAGTCATGTTCAATTCCCAGAAGATTTTCCTGTCTCCATCACTGCCAGGTTAGGAGCAAACTCCTGGCAGGTCCCTGGAGGCAGCAAAAGGCAGGCAATTGTACAGTTCTATGTAAAAGGTGCTGGGGTCCTACACCCTTGCAGCCACCTTTGTGGTCTTCTCCTTGGGTAACAGTAATTCCTGCCAGTAGCCTGTGGTCATCATGCCAATTTAGTCATTACGGTGGTGGACTCTGAAAGCTAGAAGACACCAACCTATGATTAACCCTAGCCATGTAGTGCAGCAATCATTTTGAGTTACTACCAACCTAAGCCAGATTTGAACTGCTGACCAAGAAGTGAAAGGCTTTGTATCCTATTACCAATATCCTAAATCATCCAGCCTCCCCTGCAACTATATTTTTTGGATTATTATGTAGGAACAATATTAGAATACCCCATAAACAGGTTCTTTAGATATTCAAACATGTCAGGTTGTACTTTCTACATTTTCAGATAATTGTGGAGTAAATATTTGTTAAATGAAGTATTTTACATCTGTCTTGGACCAAAGCGATCTTTCTGTCAGTAATACCACTGAACACTTGTAAAAGTATGCCGGCCATTACAGAGTTATGCACTCTTGGCAAATACAGTCTTTGAACTCATGTTACTGTGCTGCCAATAAAAAATATGTTCTTTTTTATCAACTGGATGTCTTTCAATTATACAATCATTGTCTGACAGAAAAGCAGTTGAAATAGATTTTTTAAAATCTTTTTTTTTTAATTTCACACCAGTTGGCAAAAGGTTGACATTTGTTTGCCTAACTCTCAAAGAGACATTTGGTGCAGTTCAGCAGTACAGAGAAAATACTGTAAAAAGATCAAAAGAAAAAAAGCATGTACACTTTCCTATGAGAGACAACACATGGTCCTTGCAGAAGGAAATGCTCCGTTTCTTTCCCACACAACAGAGCTAGCCCTTCACCTCATCGTCATGTTCATCTGCAAAGTGAATGGTGCTGGAGCTGGAGGCCTGGGCTGACCAATGTTTTCATAACCCTTTTTAATCCTATAGAACACCAAAAGCAAACATCTGAAAATCAACTATGCTCGTGACCCTGGTCTGTCAGAATAAAACAGTGAGTTCAATCTGAACTGCCATAACACAGACACTCACATGTGCCGCCTAATTCAGACTACACTTAAAATTGCTAAATTATCTTTCCTATCACTGTAATCACTGAAACTCAGTGAAATTACTTTTTGAGGAGATAATAGCATTCAAATCGCCCCCCACACCTATTTAGAACCACATGTGACAACATGGATGTACTTTGTGATCCACCATGCTACCACTTTATTCATTCTACCACCACCTCCCAATATCTGCACAAACTTCACTTCATCCACAGTTCATAACTGACAAAACACACTTCCAGTACTAAAGATGTGCCAGGGTGTCCCCATCTCTGAAACACATGCAGCTCCATAATTTTTTACAAGCAATGGTAGCATTTTTTTGTTTGCACTCTGAAAGTTAAAGCTATTTCCCTCCTATAATGAAATGTGCAATTATGCTAGTAATTGCCTAATGGATGTGTGATCGCACTGATGTGGAATGCACTTGATCACCCTTTGTTGTAAGTTGTTTGTTTTTAATGAGGAAATTTATCTTTTTTCTCTATGAGTCGTTCCTCACCGCACTGCCGAGGAGCACTGAGAAGCTTTTCTGCCACATGTATTGTCCTATTTACCCTCTGTATTGTATCACTCAAAAATTTTCCATTTCCACATGCAAGGTCCCACGTCATTTCTTCTTCCCAGCTCTTACTACTTAGTCAATACTTTCATCAGCCACCTGTGTCACTGTTGATCAGGCTCCTCTTTTCTCCTTGCATCCTCCTCTATACAGCTACTGTAATTATCTTTTCAATGATCAATTTAGTAGAAGGTGTGAAGACATCTCAGGTCCTGCTGCAAGCTGAGCCCATTTGTGCTGGATAGATTTGTTAGTAAATCCAGATACTTCCCCTTCCTTTCAGTCTTGTTCTCAGACAGGATGTGCATTGATAACTTTCCCATGTGGTGTCTATATTTCACCTTGTATTTGAGCTCCCATGAGGTATTTCTTTTTCAGGCCATACAGACAGTTTAGTAGGCTGCAGTGGGCCACCAGCATGGGAAATACTAATTCCAAAATACCAATCAGCTGTCACATGTTAATCCTGATGAAGAGGGAAGAAGGAAAAGCTTTGCTATGGGCTGCTCCATCCACTGATTGACTTCTCCCAGCAAGAATTACCTGGGCGTGCTGCAGTCTTCTGTCTCCTGAGAAGATGATGCTGTTTCAAGGGCAGTGAATGTAGAGGTAAAGAGGAAGTGTCCAGAAGCCCAAGACAGCCACCTCTCTTCCTGCCTCTGCTGTGATGCATGGGAAAACTTTACTTCTTTTTTAAAATCTCACTGTCTTTTGCTTGTGACATTATTCCCTAGGGAAAGGAATGGTTTCTTGATCCACCTAAAGGTGTGGGAGAGGAAGATGATATACCTGAAGCAGAGGAAAGTCTGAAAGAAGGAAGGGTAGAAGAAGTAGGCCGGATATATTTGGGGATTGCTAAGAGACTTGAACATTACGAGACTATATGACCAAAACTGTTACACACAAAGATTTGGATTCACTGTCTTTGTTTCTTTCCACTGACTATATGAGGAATTTTGATGATTTGCTCAGACCTATCTGCATTATAGTCACCTACATTTGGCTCTATGAATGCTGTTTGAGGTATCTACACACTTTGATAGAAGGCCTGTGGAATTTAAAAAGCCAGAATCACATCACTTGATCCTCCTCAAATAACATACTGCAGCTCAATAAATCTACAGCTATAAAGGGCCCAGCTCCAAACTTCTCCTCATTCTTGTAACTTCTCTGTTACTAAAAATTTTTTACATCCTTGTAATATACTTGTGTAATGAATCACTTACTTGTTTCTTTCATGGCATTTTCTGTGATGCAGACTTGATAGTAAAGCCCTCCATTCTGCATAGCTCAGTAGTCCAAATGGATGCAGTGGTCTCCTAAATGATTAGACTAAACAAATAATTAACGATTAGGCATGTTCCTTCTAGAATAACTCAGCACAAAAGCTCAAATATACTGTGGAAAACAGAAAAACTATCAAATCGTGTTCTGACGCATTATGTCTTTGATGGGCACTTTCCATTCTATACTTATTAGATATGAGATGCACTGATGATGATGGAAAGAGGAAAGATACAAATGCAAAGCATAATTCTCCCAGATGCTGAAAAATGTCAGGCATGCAGGGGGGTTTTATAGCTAATGATAAGTATGGACATTCTGTATCCATCAGGACTATGTATGAAATGTGCTTGATCTTGTGCACACATGGCCATCAGGTTCTGGGAGAACAGAATTTCCCCAAGAAATCATTTTTCCAAGAAACACACAATGGAAATGCCACTTCAAGTCTTTCATTTCCATCATTTTGAACAGTGAATTGACCTGAATAAATTTGATGTTAATGAGACGTACAATCTGTGGAATGGGATTTCTATTCCCTTTATCATTGAAAAAGTTTATTATACTCAAATCAAGGCAAAATTTGCCAGTTTTTGAATGCAAAACATTACTTATGAGTAACAACTCAGATGAATTTTTTAATGCATTTTACCAATAAAAACAAAGGAGAGCAAAAGTAAAGGAGAGCAAATGGACGTTTTTTAACATTGATATACTTCTGGCTGTTTGCCAACTTTAATAATCTAACTCTGCTCAAATTAAAATATCGTAACAGCTTTTAATACAAACCCTACATGAGCTGCAAATTCACAATATGTGTTAAGTCTAAAAAAATCATCATCTATCATTGCACTACTTCAGCAGTGGCAGCTGGGTGTTTTTAAAAGGTTCCTATGAACACAGATCTTAGTTTAAATGTAATATTATGTTATATTACTCACACTTGAACTGACCTTCATAAATATCAAATCCTTACAATTATAAGCCCTGACATTTAATACTTTCCTGCAGACTAAGCGGGACCACGTTACATTATAAGGTCACTTGTCATTTGCAGCTTTTAGAGAAACTTATCATTTTAATGAAGACACTAACTCAGACACATACAGTAATGAAATTGTGGACAAACGTACTTCAGATTGGCTCAAGGGCACATACTCTCACTGCACCATACAGCACTGAAAGACTTTAAAAAAATGCCTTGCTAGTTTACTGCCCATCTGTATTATCGAGCAGCATATGCTTTCCACTGTTACCATAGGAAATGACTTCTTAATTGGTCCTAGTGAACACTGAAGGGTTAACCCTTCCTGCTCTCCTGGGATTAAAGTAATGGGCTTCCCCAAAGGGCTGCTCTTCCCCAAGCAGTAAGTAGGGAAGCTGCTCTTGCTCACTCAGCCTTTCAGCCAAGCAACTGGGCAAAACAGATTGATCCAAGAATGTGTTTGTACCCATAAGCCTAAATTATGCACCTAACTCTAAGTGCTTTACTGAGCCACCTACACCCTAGGCTCTCTCTAGAGCGAAAATACTGAAAATTCTAGCAAAAGCAAAGGCAAAACATGGTTAATTTCAACACATGCACATTTCATCTTACTTTGACCACAAACATGTTGCAATGCCTTTAATATTCAGGGCTATATTCAACAGAAAAACAATGGAAGAAAGAAGGAAAGCTTCACAGTCAAGTTCCTGCAGATCTTCCTCATATAAACTCATGACCAGGTTTCTGATCATGTATTTGCATTTGCTTTTGCATTTTTGGGAGAAAATAGTGCAATATCTACAGCAATTAGGTATGTTATGTTGCAGGCAATGAAGAATACAGCAGAACCACAAATACAAGTAACTAACACACTAGAAATAGAAATATCATGCCAGATTGCCTCTGGCTTTAAAGTCCTTCCAGAGCAGATATTATAACCTTTGTGGAACTTTCTACTATCCACCTGCTTTTTCATACATCAGCTTTCAAATAATATTAATTTTCGTTCATTAAAAAGTCCCTCAAAAACCCCAAAGCACAGCTACTAAATAAATGTATGAGAAGAGAAATTACCTAGACAACAGAATAAAAGATCATTATTTTTCAAACGTTTTTCTTTGCTTTCCACACTTTTTTCTATCACCAGTAACAAGAGCACTTCAGGTGAGATGCTTGCTGATTTTTTCCCTGGAATTGTCTAACATCTCACCAGAGAAGCCTGCACTGATCACTATCCCAACTTGAAAGCTTCAGATAATTAATATAAGAATGCCACCGACAAACAATGAAAATGCAGTCTATAATTAACTCTAATACATCTGGCACTTGTCATCTTCCAGAACTGGGACAGAAAACCAGGAGGGATTTCAGGAATGGAATCTGTTTCATAGCATCATCTAACTGTAGTCCCAAAACAGCCAAGAGAAACCTCAGGAAAGATCCTTTATTTCAGTATTTTTTTTCTTTTCCCACTTAAAGAGATGCCTTTTGTGAATCTCACTCTGAGCTGCCTACCAGTGACCTTTACACATCTCAGCAGCTTTGGCACACACCTCAGTATTTTGAATACCACTCCTATGTATAATTTTGAAATATCGCAACACTGGGCACTTTAATGACTCCTCCTCTTTCTGGATCTGGTCCTGAGCATCAAACAGCAAGAAATCAAGTAAGGACAATTTATTACCAGATGGCATGGCTTGACCAGAAGCCCAATAGGAATGAGTGACTGATTCCTTTCTCATGACCTTCCCTTCCCATGAAAAGGAGCCAATTGAATTGATCAGGTAGAAAGCAGCCCATGTTCCTACACTCATCTGAACCTCCAAAGCGAACAACTCAGGAAAGGAAAAGGTGCACATTGCCTTTTCTTCAAGGAGTTTGCCTTTCTTTCTAGGAGTTTGTGGTTACAGCGTTGTCCCTCAACACTTCATTCTTAACGATGTACAAGGCATGATCGAGCCCCCTGCATGAGATTGCATGTTTCAAGTCCTGTAGGTGATTGATACCTGGGTAATTTTATACTGCTGCCAATAAAGCAACCAAGTTCTGTGTCTGAAACAGTTTTCAGATGAATGTGTGCAAGGATACTTAGTCAGGAAACCATATTCAGAAAGGCTGGATGTGTATTGAATTTTGAATGTTTTACGCTGTACATTGAAAAAAATATTGTTACTCCAGATAAAAAATAGTCTGATCTTTGAGTACTTACCAGGTTCTAAATGGGGGTAACCTGTATCATTTATATGAAGAATAACAGTGTGTTGAAACAGAAAAAAGACAGGGAAATTGATGCTGCAGTGTTTACTGCAGTATTTGTTACAGCAAACCTAATGTTCTCATTCTACTCTAGGAGTTATATCTCCCATAAATTTTAAAAGACCCACTAAAACCCCAGCTCCGAATAAAAATAATCAAAAAATTCAAAGTAACTGAAACAAGATGACTTAGATTGGAATAACTACACTTTATAGCTTCTATTGCAAACTTTCTGATAACTCTCTTTCTGATCTCTCTTTCTCAGAGTCTTCCACTATTATTCATACATGAAGGCTTGAGTTTTGTGCAAATAAAGCAATTCAGTGTTTATATAATTAAAATCAGCTGTACTTTGCAATCAGTATTCATGAGTCTTTATGCCTTGTGTCAGATATTAAATCTGAATTGCACTCACAGGCAGGTCAAAGAACAGGGAGCTCTAAGAAGTGATAGTTTCCTCAAAAAAACCCCAAAAAACAACCCAAAAAAGAACAGAGAAACCAAAGACTGTAGAAGAGGAAGCACAGTGGTTGTGATAAAACATGCAATGGACATACAGTACATATGACTCTCATCTGTAATACTGGTCTTCCTTTCCTTATTTTTTTTTAGCCATCAGACAAGGAAGAGCAACAATGAATACATAATTAAAACTTCAAATCTTCAAATTCTTTCAGCTTTAGCGTGGCAAGCCTTCTAAGTCTGCTATTGCTAATAATCATTACATGAGTCATCAGACTCTGAAGATTAACAAAATTTCTTCTTTTAGCTGCAATCCAAAACCAAATATGGGTATACTCTAATGACAGCTTAATGATAGTCCTACTTACAATGACATTGTTTGATCAAAAAATGTTATCCAGTGTCATACACCTTCAGAATGACTCAAGACTGTCGCCATCAACATGACTCTTTGCCTGATAGTTATAACCCTAAGTTACCCAAAACGCCATCTGCAGTATAACAGAATGATATTTGTGCTTAAACAGAACTGTTTTTCTGGATCAACGTGTGAAAATGTACCAAATGGACTTAGAGCATGCTTAATCCTGCATACTCTACCTCTCTTCTTTTATTTTGCCCTTTAAGTACTGATGCCGTGAAGTGATGTGAGATCTTGCATTTCCATGCACAGCAGAGGACTCCGTGGAGTGCCCTGACTCGTGACCCTTATCCTTGTGACACATCCTTGCTTACGAGCATGATCATTTTGAGCAGCCTGCTGTGCCCCACACTGGGATTTACAGTAGCACACACCAAATATTATCCATTTAAACTTATACCTAGAGATCCCAAGCAAGCAAAACTGGAGACATTTCCTTCTCAGCTCCTAATATCAGAATAAATATGAACTTTAAATACATACACACACACACACACACACACACACACACACTGTATTGTTGATCCCTCCTTTATGGGCTACACTGGTGGCAGTGTTTTCTGTTTCTAATCGCCATGGCCTTTATGATACTGTACTTAATGAATTATGCTCCTCAGGAGGAGGTCAGTGAAAGAATTAAGCTAAAAACCCCTAACAGTGTTGTTGGCCAGGAGCCAGCCCTTTCGAGGCCGTGTTTCTGCATGAGGTCTACCACAGCTGGAGCGAAACGACTTGCAGGTGGCTCAGTGGGCAACAGATCACACAGTACTGCTCTGTCCGCCCCTCGACAGCAAGGAGGGAGTCACCTATGCCTGCCGTTGGTGGCTGAAAATGAGCAGGAAACATCTGACAATCTTGATTAAGAACTCCCAAGCACTGAACTTTCCATAAGGAAAAGGCGCACTCAGATCTCTCAGCTTTGACATTCCAACTTCCAATTTAAATACTGTTTGGGCTCCAGCAGAAAATGCTAGTGCAGCTCCTTACGATGTTAGGCTGTGGATGCCTTCAGAAAGATGATGTGCACAGCCCAACTCAGCACACCAAAGGCTGCCAATGAGGTTGGTATGCTCTGTTTCCCCCCCAAGTTTCATTCATAGAGAATTTATAGGTTTTATTTTAAAAGTAGCTGAAACATGCTAAGTAATTTTCTGGATTGTTTTTAAACTATTAATTTCTAAATTACATTTACAGATGCATATGTGCAGTGGAAAATAGCATCAAATAGCTTGGGGGAACAGAGGAGCTCAAAGACCTGGCCAAATAAAGTTAGGTTCCACTAACAGCCTGCTTGGACAACTCCTTTCACCTCCCTGGGAACCCCAACACTCATCTGTCCTGCTC
>NW_010160425.1:0-16407 GCF_000695765.1 Mesitornis unicolor | reverse complement strand
GCTGATTAATCATTTGTGGTTTTAAAAATATATAAATCTTAAATATCTGAGGAACAGAAAGGTTTTCCACACCTCAGCGTACAAAAACTACTGTCCATTTGCTGCAGGACTCATCTGAGGCTCCTCAGCAAAACAGGCTTGGATGAAAGCGGAGGATGAGGGGACTCTCCTATGAGCAGGCTGGAAGCCAGCTGAGCTGTGGGGCAAAGCCCAGGGACCCTGGGCATGGTGCTCATGATGAATATCCCCTCACAAACATCTTTAGCCACAGGTAGGTATGTGCTGGGTATCTCCACAGCAGTGGTAACTCTGCCTCTCCTAGGCACCTTGTAAAAGGCTCCTCGTAAGCGATAGCAGAAAGCAAACACAGCATACACCAAAACTGACTGCATGACTGCAATGTTGTTATATGAAGGCATATAGGACCTCAGATTTACATGTGTTCATCAAAAATCACAGAATCACAGAATGTTAGGAGTTGGAAGGGACCTCGAAAGATCATCCAGTCCAACCCCCCTGACAGAGCAGGATCACCCAGACCAGGTCACACAGGAACGCGTCCAGGCGGGTTTTGAATGTCTCCAGAGAAGGAGACTCCACAACCTCTCTGGACAGCCTGGGCCAGTGCTCTGTCACCCTCACAGTAAAAAAGTTTTTTCTCATGTTCAGGTTGAACCTCCTATGCTCCAGCTTGCGCCCATTGCCCCTTGTCCTGTCATTGGCTGTCACTGAGAAGATCCTGGCTCCTTCCTCCTGACACTCGCCCTTTACAAATTTATAAATATTAATGAGGTCACCCCTCAGTCTCCTCTTCTCCAAGCTAAAATGCTGCTGCTTTCAGTGACCCAGCTGTTTCTCAGCTACCACTGTTGAGGATTTTATGTGGTTCTAGAAGCAACACCGCTAGTGACCAGAAAGTGGGTGCTTTTCACTAGAAAATACTGTCAATCCCATTCTGAGAATGAGAAACAATAGCATGTGATGAAAGTGACTAAGAAATGGTTAGAAAAACCCCAAAATATACCCAAGAAATGAACAGAGATGACAACTAAGTATAAAAGTTGATATGTTGTCACTGAATATAACTACCAAATGCATTAACTAAGAGATAACTAAGTCTGTGTGCACAAAGAACTGGCTAAAGGCACACAGAAAATAATGTACTTGGCCAAACTTTAATGAGTACCCTGTTCTGTCTCCTGATTTACTCACTAAGTCTCACAACATCTACTACATGGTTTCTTCTCCATTTCCTTTGCACAAAGCCACACAAGTTCACAGGGACCCACCCCAAAGTCGCACACCTCCAGGAATTTTCTCATATTGCAGACATGCGCACATGATGTGGAGAGAGTCACTCAGAGCCAGAAGAAGCTAACGCTGATAGGTGTATTCCTTATTATCTTCACGCTCATCTTGTACTGCAGTACTTGCAGTACTTATGGACAGGACAGGCCCTGGGATTAACAACTAGAAAGAGTCAGTGGCACGGTATGTACAGCAAAGAGCCCTCAGCTCTTCCCATCTGGTCTCTAATCCTCATTCCTGCACCCTTGATCATTAAGTCTTAATTTATTGCAGTTTAAACAAAAAAATGTATAATGAGTAACATACAAGCTCAAGTTCCTGGTAGCTCGCATTCCCTATAAATTCCCACTACACCTAGGAAACCGTGGTTTGATTTTCTGTATTGCTAATTGGTGAGCGCAGCCAAAGAAATTGCTAGCAGGTTTTCATCCCTTGAATTTATTTACCACCATGGAAGGGGAAGGGGGCCATTCCTCTGGGAAGGAGGGAGAAACTGGAAGGATTACATTATTTTGACCTTACATCTGAGCTGACATCTAGCACGGCACTAAATCAATGACTTGGCAGAGGAGACGGGATTAGCACGGGTGGGTTATGAGCAGCTCGCAGGACTGCAGCTGTCCTGTGGCTACCAGTGGATGTCAGCAGAGGCTCCACTTGTGAAAGAGCCAAATGGAAAGAGAGAAGGAAAGGAAAACCCTCCAGGTTCTTTCAGCATAGGCAGCACACAACGCACAAGCACTCCAAAATGGCTAGTCTCTCCCAGCTGAAGATTTAGGACTCCTAACGAGCAGTAGTACATTAAAGGATGTAGCAAAGCTCATTGGACTCCTTGTAATTCTTTATGTTTTCACCTTTCAAAAGCAATATTTTTTCAGTTAATTTAAAAACAATGAACAAAGTCAGGAGGCTCACTGCTGGAATAGTAGTGACGCTGGACGACAGATTAAAAAGAAGCAAAACATATATCATCTGCTCCCTCTCCTCCAGCAGAGCAGCCACTGCTCCAGAGACACTTAAATGCAACAATAAAAAGCAAAACTCTAATTATTGCTTTGCAGGGGTTGGACTGCAACCTTTTAGTAGAGCAAACAATCTGGACAGGCTAAGCACAGAGCTTTAGCTAACCTCTTAACTATTTTATCTAGAACAAACAAACAAACAAACAGCACACAAGTGGAAAGGATTTCCTTTGTTAAATTATAGCCCATCACCTTATACAAGCAAAGGCTGACCTGGCTTCTGAAGTGAACATTCCTGGCAGTGGAGTCACTGGTAAGAGTGACCAAACTCCACGTTCAGGGACAGATTCTGATGCCATCACTCATGCTGAAAAGCACGGTTCTTGTGGGCAACGAAGAAGAGAACAGGCATCTCACAGTTTAAAGAGGTTTCATCCAAGAAAAGTGGTAGAAAAATCCCATCACCGTAAGACTCTTCCTCAAAGTAAATGTGGACTTTTCAGGGCTCTCGATCCCAATGTAATGCAAAACAAGATCATTTATCAGTTAGGAACCTGAAATTGTAAAGTTTTGTTAGCGAATGAACGCTTTCCTACTCCCAGCGGACAGAAAGCAGCATGCTGGGACATAAGGACTGAGAACCCCTCTTGGTTATTCTAGCGTGGGTGGATGCTTTCTGGTTTAACATTTTCTGCTCTTCCAGTCTGCCCAGTCTGTAAATGCAAATTATCATAGCCCATGTGGTCACTAGAGCTTGTCAAGTGTTTCAAGAAAATGTCTTTTCATCGGAACCATGCCAGTCCTAGAAGCTGACATGTTTCATGGGAACATGCAAGTTTTAACATAATTCTGTTGGGAAAATATTCTTGGGTCCAGAATGCAATTTTTAGCCAAAACAACAGCGAGACAGGGAGAAAGATCTACCTCACAGTAACAAATACCACAGTGATCTTCTTTCCTCATAAATCAGTCCTTTGAGGCTTCTAATTATTTTTCAGCCTGGTTTCCTACACAAATGGAAGTTACACGACTGCAGGATTTGTCTGTTTATCTCTCAGTCCTCCCTTAACAAAAGATGAAGACATTGGTCAAATTCAGTATTTAGAGAGGTTACTCTGCACTGTTTGGGAGTTTTGGAGAAACCAGGGGCTGAGTAGAAGAGAGAGATGTAGCTGCTTTGCCCACTGTGGGGAAGTCTTCAGCATGAGAACAGACATGATGCTTTCTTGTCAGTTTGAGAGAGTCTGGCAGATGAGGGACCTGGAGATGCTCCAAAGAAACTGGGGAGGGAGGCGATCACAGACAAAATGCAGGAAGAATCTGAGGTAATTGCAGTGGATGGGTGATAAGAAGAAGAGGTAGAGGACTCATACCTAGGAAACCTGAATTCTCTATTAACTCTTGCCAGAAGAACCACTTGCACTATTTTTCTGTAGGTTGTCAGCATTTTCCTGGCAATGCTGTTTTCAGAAGTGAGCAGCACAGAGCTGTACAAAGAAGATCTGCTACTTTCCTCTTTTTTGAGCCCAAAACTAATTTTCTGTATCTTTCAGCACTATCTGCCTCAGGCTCTTTATATTTTACTTTTCCCTATGTCTTTTTTGCTTGATTTTATATCACTGGTATTCAAGACTATATCTCAGGTGCCCTGAAAATTTTAGTTTCTGCTTTTCTTGTTCCTTGGAGTTCTTCTAATATGAGAAGACTCTCAGGCCCGAACTGTGTTCCTCCTCAATTATTTCCCTTTTTCCCTTTTGTAGCTGTAGGAATACACTCTCTGCAGATTATAAGGCATGAAGATACATCAGTCAGGGTATGGCAATCTATAGACAAATGAAATAGGACTTGATAGTCCAGGCAAGTCTTACTGGAGAAAAATAGCAACAAGCTATTGATTTACCAAGAAATAGGAAGCTTCTTTGGAAAAATACTGGAGAAAGCTATTAAAAATGAGCAGATGTACTGATGTAACTAAAACTCTTCTGACACCAGTTTAGCCATTGATCAACTTCAATTCACCCTCTGAGTATTTACAGGTTATGAAGAGATTCTGCAAAACCAGGCTGAGCTTCACACAGCCACGGCATACACTCTCTTCAGGGTCTGAATGAGCTTATTTAAATGTATGATTGACATGTATTGGCATCTTCAGAGAAACTTAAATAAATATAAAATAGCTCTAGAGCCCACTCCCTACTGGTCCATCTGAAAATATTTTATGATTGGAACAGGCATTTTTCTTGTAGCCCTCAGAACTAGAGTGGGTGCACTGTTCCTCTTAACTGTATTTATCAAAGGGATGTGCAAACCCAAAATAACAAGAAGAGAAAACCAGCATTGTTCATAATGAGTTATTTTATAGGGTGTTTCCCATCTTTAGCTTCAGTGTTCTGGTAATTTAACACATGGAATAATACCAGCTAGTAATTTTGGCTTTGAATGCTGTTATTTTATGTCTTATGAGAAGTTAATTGCATCTTAGACACAGTCAAAAGGAAAATAAAAATCCCCAAGATATGGGGCAGATTTCTTTATATTGCTGCTTTCTATTCATTCAGCACCAGTCTGTGCTAGACCAAGCAGAACTGAAAATGAGAGGGGAAAAAGTGGACACAGCAGGTGTAAGAGAGAGCTGAGACCACAAAAGGGTGCTATCATTTTATAACATGAGCTAGCCTTCCATAGCGACCTGCAAAGAATGTGGCCTTTGAAATAGCTTCACTAGAATTAGTAGCCGTTCAGGAAATATTACTATTGTTCTGAATTCCACTTGAAAATTTAATTTGCCCCCTGTTATTTTCAGGCAAATTCCAGCAGAGCTTTATTCTATGAAATCTGCGTAGGTGCATAAGAAACATCATCTTGACTCAGGAAATTCATATGCCTTTGTACGCAGAGTCATCTATTTATCATGTGTGTGTTTATCTGCTCACAAAGAGAGAGCTTGTGCAGATATAATTTACATGTAGGTGTGTGTATTGAAATCGTATGCATTCTATAACTGCATTGTATTATACTGTGAAATGCCTAATTAACTAGGAAGTACTGAACTGGTACCGAAATGTGAAACTTCAGAGTTTGATCATAAAGATATGCATAATACAAATACTGCAGTATAGAAAAAATATGACATAATGCAGCTTTCATCCAAACAATATGCCAGAAAAGCAACTGCCTACTGACTAGAAGTCAGACTTTAATTCCAAACACTCTTGCTTTGAGGAGGGTACATCAGGTAGCTCTGAGCTGGATCCACTTGTGGGTGGCTATCTCAGGCAAAGGCAGCTGGATGTGGTACATGGCTCCGTTGTCTTTCCATCACTATGCCAGGAAGGAGGTAAGTCTGGATGGTTACAACCGTGTGGTGATCAGAAGGTGTGGTTTGCCTCCAGAGACCTGACCAAGCTTATTTTAACAGCAGCTGGCAAGGTACCAGTGCTGATGTGGCCACAGTCCCACCAGTGAAGTGCGAGAAGCCAGGGTAGCCAGAGGCCCAGGGGGTGCCCAATGTCCTGGTGGGTCAGGCACGTCCCTGAGAGCTGGCATCGCACCTCCAAGCTACAGTGAAGACATGGCCAGGATCTCAAAGCCAGACGTTGCAACGATTTAAATCAGTGGATTGCATAAATGTCACTAATTCGCGGTGGTACCAGTTGCAGACGATACAGCCTTTTACTTTACTCAGATTTTCCTCAAGCTTATAGGGGAAAAAAACTCAAAACACCTAGATTTCTAACCCATTAGCAACCATCTCTTAAAAACTATTTATTTAGCTTATGAATCTAACCTCTTTTAATAATATGAAAAATATGAGGATAGAATTTGGGAGACAAATTAATAAACTGCCATATTTCTGCTTTGAAGAATGTCAGTGAAAATGACAGTACATATTTGGATCATCTGTGTAATTCTGAAACTTACTACTTATAAACATAAAACTGATCTTGGATGGGATTCTGCTGAGATTAGCTAAACAGTCAGATTTGTCACTATAGCTCAAAGGTGAAAAGACATTTCATTTGTTCTGCTTTGATACAGTACAAATTGTACATTTCTTTAGAGAAATACTCAGAAATATCACTTTGTTCAAAGTTGTGTAATAAGATTACTGGATTTGTGTTTTTGTGTCATGCTAACTTCACTTTTTCCTATGAAACAATCTTCAAAAGGTGATGTGGACGTCTCTTCTACCCAGCTGCACAACTTCCCAAGTTATGACTGGCTACCAGCAGTCACGCTGTGTTATTTCATGCTGCCATGTCTGACAAGATGTAATAAAATATGGCAGAACACAAGACATGTCAGAAATGCAGGAGCTGAAACACATATTTTGGGGAAAAAAAAGAACATTACCAGTTCTTTGCAAAATCTAACCCAGTAGCAAATATGTACCAACTAGTTGACGGCCAATTTGGAAAGGAACATGGACCACTTCCTTCCCTCTCCATACAATTAGTGGGCGAGAGGAGTCTGTCAGCAGGGGAAGAAAAATGTGAAACTAAGGGCAAGAAAATCCACAAGAGCTGCCTACATGGCCTCCACTTTATTTTGGATTTTGGTTTGCTTTATTTTCTTTTTTTCCTCTGGGTAGATAAATTAATAGCTCATGGCATTTTCTTTTTTTTTCTGTGGAAAATGTGGGTCCAGAGAGACCGGACATTTTATGACTTCTAATCAATTCCAACAAATTGTTCATTAACAGAAAAGAACTGGAAAATACACTAGAAGTTGAAAGATTTCTGGTTTCCCATCTGAAGTGACTTCTAGCTTTGAAATGCATTTCAAATGTATTTTTTCAAATGTCAAAAAGTAAAATGCCTTAGGAATAAAAATAATTCATTTCAAGTGAAATAAAGCATTTTTTGACTCAAAATATTTTCATTTTTTTCTGTCTGAATAAAAAGCAAAATAATTTAAACTGCTTTGACTGACAATTATTTCCCTTCCATGTTTTCTGAACTGCCAAGCTAAACCAAAATTTATTATTTTCACTGCAATGAACTAAAATATGCATAAATCTATCTAGCTTTTTGTTGGATGTCAGTCAGGAAAAGCAGGTGGAAATTCAAACTCAGTTCATACAGGGAAAAAAATGAGGTAGAAGTTAACCAATAATCTGTTATAGATAATGTACACTGATTTGGAGAAGCATCACTTGGAAAAGAGGTTTCTTCTCAGAAGAGCTTGCCAGAATTATTGATAGCAATGCTAAAAAAAGAGAGCACTTAGGAACTTTCTATGATTTGATCAGAATTTAAATGAAATCATGGTATGATAAAAAGCATCAGATACACATTTAGTTATGTTTTAATTACACCTGAGTTTTGATTTCTGCTATAAAGTTTTGCTGTAGCACAAGAAAAGGGCAGATTTCCAGACACCTGGGGAGCCATGCTTAGCCCTCCTCCCTCCCTCTTGTAATGAGGTCATTACTCACTCGTCACTCCAATAATACTGTTATAACTGCAATAAAGCTTGTAATAATCAGGGTAGATAAAAAACAAAAGGTAATTTTTATTAACTCAAATTATCTTTTCTTTTTCTTCAGTGGATACAGAAGATATTTACAAGTTTAGCAATGGTTGTATCTTCTGCCTGAAGTGGCTTGCTTTAACTTAGCAAAAACATGAAGAACTGGTAACAGTGGAACTACCTCTTTCCAGTTTCTGACATTTGTGTGCCTGATCCATTTTCATGCTGATACGTGACAGAATATGTATAGTGTGCACATGTACAGCCTACTTGTAACAATTGTGATTATGAATAGTTCATGTAACAGCTGAGTTTATAGGATCTGCTTGCCACTATCTTTGGGAACCCTGCTAACCTAAGGACACATCTGCCTTGCACAGTGGACTGAAGGCAGAAATCTCCTAGACTCTGTGAGACCCAGACTCAGCATCAGTGCAGCAGTGTCAGGGCAAGGGATGGACAAGAAGATGAGCCCTGCTTCTCAGCAGCAGAGGCACACACAACTCTCATGTGACTGACCTCGCTTCTCATGGGGCTATGCTGCGCAATGCTTATATATCAGATGGTGTTGGTGCTGGTTTAGGTGTCTCCAGACATTTGCTCCATCCAGTGCCTTTCTGCATGTCCTGTGTAAGACATCACTTCACTTCTTGTGTCTGTACTTCCTTTTCCTGTAGGCTTTGCTGACCTTAAAAGAGGACTCCTCTCATCTGCATGCCTGTGGAGTCTACTGCAGAGACACAGAAGTTAATGTCAACCCAAAATGCTTCATGTTGGACATAGGAGCCCATTCTCAAAAGCAGTTGGGCTGTACCAGCACTGCTCTCTGTTCATACTAAGGTCTCCATCTCCATAACATACTTTAACTCAGCTGTAGCACCAAAATGTGACTCAGCCCAAGGCAAGGCAATGTCAGAGGCCTTCGAATACTTTGCTGGTGCACAACCAGGGTCCAGCCCTCAGAGACGTCCCTGGGCACTAACTGATTTCCTACCATGGGCATAGCCATGGAATTCGACTTGCTGCAGCCTCGCAGCACTGATGCAACTGATCTCACACACTTAATCCATTAGACAAACGTGAAGTCAATTTGTACATCTGCAGTGGCCATTTGCTCAGGATATCTGAGCACAGGGCAGCTTCACTGGAGCTATTGAGCTTCTCCAACAAGCCTGCCAATTGCCTGGAATTCCTGGACTAAGGGCCAAAAAAGCAGCAGGACAGTAGATGATGTATAAAGATTTGCTGCCAAATATGGTGGAGTTGGCACCTGTGACTTTGGCTTAGTACTGCAGTTCCCACTGTGAAGATCAGTGATTATTGCTTTAATAAGCAGTTCTTAAGTGAGGTACCTGATATCTGTTGTTGCAAGAGATGGAGTGCCAAAGGAACAAAAGATGGGGAAGTTATAAAAAGACCTTAATCCTTGAGGCTCACCATTCAATACCTTGAGTTTTATTATTCTTGAAAAAAAATCTTTTAGTTATTTCACCAAAAAAACAGTACACACAAGGAGATTTCTCAGTGGATTGCTTATTGGTTGAGATTTTACAAGTTGCCAAGAGTCCCCAGATTTCTGAGTCCCATTTTACAAGAAACAAAACTGCAGAAGGTCTCCAAAACTTAATACTAACCTATTTGCAATAGCACAACACTATTATCCAAAGGAAGACATCACCATGGAGCTGGTTCATAACTCACTGATGCCAGCAGGACTCTGAAAAGATTCTTACTCAAAAACCTCCATTAAAGCCTGTGTCTCTTTGAACATCAGATGTGGACCTGCATTTATGTAAACATACTATAGGGAGGTCAATTCTCTCAAGCATGTATGTAGATTTGCTAAGTTATATTAACATTAAAAGGAGGAGGAAAGGGCAGGCAACGTGATGTTTAGGTTAGTTGTTGTTCTATCTATACAACAGAAACATTAAACTTACAGTCTGAGAGATGGCAATAATTAATCCAGTTGTGAAGAACAAACCTCTACGTTTGTGTGCTGTGCTTTTGGATAAATGTACATTAGTGAACTATTTCATATATGACTCATGGGTGTGGTAACTTGACACATATTCTTCAGTTAATATAGATACAATTAGAACACCAAATTTGGGGAAAAGGATAAAATGTCAATGTTGTAAAAACCCCTATCCTTAAACCCAGAGGTTGGATCTCTTTAAGATTATTCCAAATAATGCCTTTTTCTGAAGCACTGAAGGTCACATTCTAAAGTCAAGTAAAATCCCAGAACAACGTTACCTGTGGCATACGTAACTATTATTCCCTGGTCCCATGCAAAAGTCCCCAAAGAATTTTCCATTACTAAATGGGGAACAGAAGTTTACAAAGGCAGGTTTGTCCCAGGCTTACCAGCAGATGGAGTTGGAACCAGGGTCTCGATATGCATGATCACTAACCTGTATAAAGCTCTTCTCTGGAATAGCAGCACATAGCTGGTGTACTAGTGACATCTCTATTTATAATAGAAGAAGTATGCAAGACATAAGCAGAGAGATTTCTATTCAAATGCAAGTGAGAAAACACACTTGAGAAGCCTGGAATCTGTGCTGAAATGTCTAACGCAATTAGAAAAAGGTAAGAAAAAGGACAAATATGACTTTTTCTATTCACAAGCAACTGACTGGGTTATGAAAGTGATGTGTAAGGCTTTAAATCACTTCCAGAGAAAGTAAGCTTATGACAAAAAAAAGCACTGTGCCAAAGAATACATTGTTACAGATTGTCTTTACATATAGTTAATTGTTAAAGTGGGTTTCTCTCTGACTTATCTACATTAATAAATCCAATGACAAATATGTTACTTGGACGGTTTGGGACTGAAAACTTTAAGAAAAAAATTAATGAAATCAAGAAGTTGAGAAGATATGAAAAAAATCTTACATTTCCCCTCCTCCTCTCTAGGTTGATGGTGCTTCAGCTGTAGGTATAGATGCTTCTCACCTAAAATAATAATGGAACAAAGAGGCTAATTGCTTCCACTTTCATGAAACATATGAAACAAGACTCACAGTCTGACTATTGCATTTTGGTATGAGGACATTCCATGAGTCTTTACATTGGAAGAAGATGTTCTGATTGCAGACCACAAACCTCTCGTTAAAATTCTTGGAGCAGAAACTGATTATCTGGCTGATACATGACAGAAGTAGACATTAAGGCAAACTTCTTATCATCATGATATCATAGCTAAGTTATCTGGAAAACAAAGTAAAGCTGCATTTTTCCTGTTGACTATTAGAGATGATTTGAAGGGTGCCCCAAAGAATCCTTCCACTTAATCCTCCTATCTCCCTCTCTTTTTTGGGGGAAGTGGGACCATGTACCTTAGAATGAGGCACACGAGAAATGGAAAAATTCCCTCACCATGATCCTGCTGCCCTGCATCTCTTGTAGGCTTTAAAACCTGGGCAAAGAAGGTGAGAAGTGTTGCCATCTGGACTGACATTCTTTTACACTCCCTTTGTACAGGTGCAAATGGTTGCAAGGCATTGGGCAGGGAAGGAGCAAGAACACTCATTTCAGAAAGGTTTGAGAACTTGTGTACGAATCAGTCAAGTCATCCTGCTTTCCAGCAGCCCCAGATGAACTCAGCCATTCATAGACAGGAGCAGAGCTGGGGACAAACACAGAAGTCAATAAATTCCCAGTGGCCCACCTGGGTACAGATGCTGATGTCAGGGAGACTGGAGCTGCTGCTAGGAAGGTTAAAAAGACTTTCTTTTGAGCAATAAGCTTAACCACACCTGAACAGAGATTTGTGTGATCACCTACCACTTTTGTTTATTATCCTCTTCCCACATGCTTTACCTGACCACAGGGAATGCATCTAGGAGCATTCTGTCACCAGGCAGAAAAATGAACTCTAATTCAAAGTGGGATGTGACAAACTCCCATGGAAAGACAACTCAGCTTGTCACTTACCAGGAAGTTAATCAGATATATTCAAGATTATGATGGAATCAACCTTTTAACAAGCCGTTGAAATAGTTTGAAAATTTCATGGCTCTTTGTTTTCACTTCCATTCTGCCTCTAATCTGGTATTCCCTATGAAAGATAAAGCCTGGAGTAAAAGGTTAGTTTACCCCTTGAGATCAAACATCACCAAGGCACGTACATGCCTACAACACCTGCTCAGAATACTAGAGCCTTCTTAGCTGCTCTTTACCCATGGCAATGCTCAGTGGTGCTCCTTTTCAGTTTGCCAAGTGCCCTGAGGGGTAAGCATATACCTGGCGCTCTCACATCTCTGCTTAAATGGGTTTAGTAAACTAGACAACTTCCAGTTAAATTTACCTGCAGTGTTTAATCTAGGAGGAACCATGTGGCTGCACTTATACTTGTACCTTAAGTGGCACCAGCACACTGGCATATGAAATGGCACTAATTAGACTACTCTGTGAATTTATTACAGTATTCCCTGGCATTCCCAAGAGATCGTTTGCATCTGAGCAACCTGTTCAATACAAGGACGTGGCCAGACCCTGCACCATTACATTTACAAGCTGAGATGTGAACTCTGAGCTCACCTACAAGACAGGAACCCCAACAAAATGCTGCATACCAAAACCTCTCTTCAAAGAGACAAAGGGGAAGAACTCCTTTGAATTTACTCATCTACTCAGTGGCAGTAGCTATAAATCAGGGTAGGGTAAATGATCCTTGGAGAAGGGGTATCTCCTGTACACAACTGTAGGGACTCACACTCACTCATTGTCCCTCTTAGCACAAGAAAGTGTGAGGTCCTGTATGCAAAGTGGAATAAATTTAATCACCCCCATTGAAGAATTGCTCAGCACTTGACTTTTTAAAGTTACTTCTCAGGGGAGCAGAATGGATTTAAATCCTCATACATTTCCCAAACTGCAGTGTTCTGATCTTCTGTAAGAAAAGAGCACACCATAGGCACATCCTGTTCAAAGAGCAAAAAAAACTCTTCTAACTAATCACAACAAATAAGAATGCTATTTTGACAAAGACAACCAAACTACAGATCCTGAAAGAAGGGATTTATGTGACTAACTTGCAGAAACATGCAGGTGTTCAGCATTTGGCAGGCAAAGGCAGCTCAGAGTGCTGCATACAGGGGTCCTTACTCCTGAGCATCTCTCTGCAGGGTCTTGGGCACCTTCTCAAGGCTATGGAGCCCATTCAAGAGGTCAGGCTCCTTCATATGCATTAAAGGTAGCAGGACAGTGATGTTCTTCTGAGGATCTTAGGCCAAGGCTTATTTGAGATCCAGGCTTTTCTGCAAATACCTGCCATAAGCTCACTTGGATATTTTGCAGCTCCACATACTTCCATAACACACTTCTTAAAAAATTACAATCCTATTTCTTTTGTCATTTATGTACATGTAAATGTGGTGCAACTCCACTGAAGTCAGTGAAGCAGAAGTGTACATAAACAATAGGAAAAATCTGCATTTCTTGGTTACAGTTCTCGTATGTGACAAATGATTCTGGGGCCCTATTTTGGAAGTATCTAATGTGAAACGGCCTTTCAAACCAGAGTACTTAATACTGTCTAAAGATCAGTCTTCTGTAGGGCACCCAAAAGTGAAGTTCCCAGTACTTCAAGTCACTCTTAAAAATCTTGGCCATTTTTTCAAAGGATGTGTCAGTGTCTCAAGCAGATGCAAAAGCAATGGCCACTCAAATAGTCTGGTGTTTACAGGTTCATCAATCAAAAAGAAACACTTTGATCACCTGACATGATTCAAACAACATACTTGATATCTGATACCAGACCGAGATCATACAGATCTAATAAACTTTTGGCTCCTGCAAATTTCTTTTAAAAAATATAAAAGAGGATCAGTTATAGAGAAGTTGATTAATATGCACTCTGCTCAAAGAGTCTTGAACATCTGTGTATTAAATTCATTTATTAAATTATACCAATCTGTATTTTAATGAGTAAAAGATACTTATTCTGCCATCCATCAAAATAAACTCAGGAAATACTTAACATTATAATCATTTTTCTTGTTTGAACATGAGTTATGAAATATGAATCCCACACTAAGAATGCTGTACTTGCCATTATGATCAAATATGTTTTTACAGGTGCACCAAATATTCTGTTTTCATTTCATTCTCAAACTGTTGAAAATATAAACCATGTTTTGTATTTCTTAGGTAGGTAATATTGCCTTTTTCCCCCCACATGGCACCCATTATTAGTGAGTTATTACCATGCCTTTTTTCAAACACACACTACATATCCTAAAGTTGCTTAGTAATGAAAATACAGATTTATGTAACATCTAGTATCAAATAACATTTAGGGCACACTTTGGTATTGAAAGGTTTGGGGCACTAATAACTTTCAAGTGCATGTTAATATTGCCAGATAAGGTGTATACAATCTGTCGGGTCAAGTTCAGTCTTTTACCACTTTGCTTTTTTTTGCCAGAGGAAAGTTAACTTTTAGGTACAACAGGATTTAATATATGCATGCATTGAATTTTTGTTTCTTATTGTTCTGATAACTGGTCTCCTTTCGGAGAGAGGTCTTCTTTTATTAAAAAAAAAAAAAAAAAGGAAAGGAAAAAAGCTTGGCAGACAGACAGCAAGCCCAGCTGGGACAGCAGGTGAGCTAAACTGTAGACTTCTTCCCAGTATCAATTTGACACCATATCAAACACTAAGTACAGTCATTAAAAAAATTCCTTCCTTCTATTTGTAGAGTGAATAGCCGGTTAAAGACAGAGCTTAGTGCTGGAAACCATATTCCCAAAGAAAACAGTATTTGGGAAAGCGCAGTGAAGGAAAGCAAGATATGACTGCAAGGCACAGAGCTTCTCAGCTGGTATTGAATCCTCTGCCTCTGGTGACTTCAGTGGAGCTACAAGTCCAACACAGAGGTTTGGCACTGGGACTGTAATAAACAGGTAAAGCTCAACATCTTAGTGAGACTACAATACTACTTTCAATAAAGAAATGGGAACTTCTCCATTGATTTCAATGGGAGTGGGCTCAAACCATGAAAGAACATATCAGAGGTAGAGCCAGCACACTATAAAAAAGCAGACACATTCTGGAAAGCCAATGTAACCACACATTAATCCATTTGGGTTTTTTTGTAAAACAAATCAAGGGAGTAGGAAATAATTTGGCATTTTACTGGCAAAAGGGGAAAACCCTTCAACGAATCCATCACTTCATACAGGTGCAACCACAGTGTAAGTTACCACCATGCCAAAATTTCAGCTGAGCCAATGTCAACCCTTTTCATGAGTACACAGAATACAGCTGATACAAGGAAAGAGGAAAGTAGTATAGAGGAAGTTCTACAGCGAGTGAAAGACAGCAGTAACTCTGTCATAGCTGGCTGAGTCCAAATATGGCACTAAGAATGGGAAAATTTACCACTCCTAACTTAAAGACAGCATTTAGAAAACTAATTTTTTTGAAAGACATCTCATTATTGCCACTGCATTTATGATTTTTACTCCCTATCTAATTAGTCCATATGATACATAACATTTTAAGTAATTTCTTGCTGAAAAACCCACCATGTTTGCTCTGTACCGACAGTTTGTGTAGATCTAGAAAGTGAAGAAAAGCCACCACTTCGAACTCTCAAAATATACAGGCCAAAGGGATTGACCAATAGCTAGAATATCGTATTCTTAACTACTGTTTGCCTTGAACTTGTCATCCTTAGGAAGTCTTTCAGTCTTGATTAAATGACTTAACAATGATGCAAAGAAGCTGTCACATCCTAATCTGAGCTATTACAAATATTACTTATGGGCATTGAAGGATTTTCCACCTTATTCTAAGCACAATTAATGTAGAATTATATTCTGAATACTGGATTCCATTGAGAACACTTATGCATCAGTCTTCAAATATAGGAAAAAAAATATGCATCTGACAGAGAAACAGAGCCACCACCTGATCTACCAGAAGCTTCAGAAAATCTAGCAAGTTCCTATCCATTGTATATCTACTTAAAAAAAGAGTAGACAAATCCCTCCAGTTGGCAAAGCCAACATCCTTTACTGACCTTTCTGTACTATACAGAATAAAATATGGGCATATGTACATGTGCTAAAAAACCACATAAAACAGTTTATTTAATCATAGAAGGCATGTTTCCAGACAGTCATGTATCTCTTCCCTTTATTATTTGAAAAGCACCTTTCTAAATTGCATTCTATGGATAGGTTGGAAATATATGAAATGTCACATTTATTATCTAGTTGGGATCATCAACAGAGATTCATGATTAAATGCAAATAAATTATTAATGGCATTTTGTCTCAGTTTTATAATTTCTAATCAATACAACAAAAGGTAAAACCACCTTGAGTTGGTGTAATGATTCCTGAATCCCACTGGTCCCAACTGATTTTAGAAGGAATCCCAATCAGTAGAGAAATCCACTCTTGTCAGTCACAAACAACGCTTTAACAGTCAAGATTCTTACAAACTCCTAAGCAATAAGCATATAGAAAAAGAAACATGCATTAAGTAGCAACCCAAAAACTGAGTATAGATTGGGAACATATCAGAGAGAATACTTAGTCAAATGTTGAACAAAGTTGTGTCAGAAATATGGAGGACAGTTTAAGTTTAACAGTCCTGGCTAACCAGGGAGGCTTACAAACATGACACCCATCTACAGGAAGGGCCA
>NW_010160424.1:0-20336 GCF_000695765.1 Mesitornis unicolor | reverse complement strand
TGTCCTTAGCCCTGCCCGCACCCCGCTTGCCCCGGGGGAGGTGGGATCAGCCCGGCCCCTGCTCACCCACAGCCTCTCCCTGCCAGGAAGGCAAATGGCTGGAGCCCCTCACTCCCCCCAAGGACCACGGCAGTCCCCACTCTGAACTTCAGCTTTCCCTGAAAGACTCTGAGCACGATGCTGAGCCCGCTGACAGCAGGGACAGCATCTCCGGACAGTGAAGTGACATGACCAAGGCTGTCAGTTGGTGGCAGAGGCATCCCTGCTCTGCGGTACCCAGTGCCCCACACTGTGTGTCTCCCCAAACCCATCTCCTGACCCCAACTGTGGAAAGCAGGAGCCGTACTCAGACTGAACAGCAAATCCACCCTGGGAGAGCACAGCACAGGCACGACCCACACTCCCCATCCCCACCAGCCTCCAGAGAGGAGGAGCGGGGACTGTTCTCAGTGCCTCAGCTATGGGACAGACAGCCCTGGTGCAAATGCAGGCTGCCACCCTGATGGATGCCGGGCAGACACGGTGCCAGGTCCCTCATGGAGCATCACAGCTGCTCTGGATCTGACCCTGCTCCTAAACTCTGACAGCTCTGAGCATTCCCAGAGCTCTTGGTGGAGGGGAGAGAGAAGCCACCTTCCCCAGCACTGTGCCCGCTGGGGAGGGATGCACTCCGCTCCTCTTCTTTCTCCCAAGCCCATCTTTCTCCTACCTGTCCTAGATCATATTGAATTGACCCAGTTTTAAATGGGACTGACGCCTTTGTGGCCCCAGTGAGATATCCTCTATGCAAGGATGAGACAATGCAGCGCTCCAGCCAGCCCTGCGATGCGAAAGCGCTAATTAGACCCTTGCCACGTCTCAGAGCTCAGTAGAGCAGGGCAACATCGTCGAGAAGGAAAGTGCTGCTCTCCTGGGACTGCACCGAGGAGAGGAACACTGCTGCCAAGGACGCTTGGCAAGAATCGGGACATCCCAGCTCCCACCATGTCCCTGGCCTGGTTATGTGGAAGGAGAAGCTCTGCAAAGGTGGGAGAGAGGACAGCAGGTCCCATTGCCACAAGGGAAAAGCCAAACCAAAGGGCCAGCATGGACAGGAGAGAGGATGCTCTGCCTGGATGCATCTGATCTCCTGGTGCCCGTACCCTGACTCCGTGGGCTGCTTGATGCCCACCACAGCTGGTCTGGGCTCACCCATCGCCATTGAAGACCACCAGGCTGGTCCTACCCACTTCCTCACTGCAAGGTGGGTCTTTGAATACTGAACATTTAGAGTAGAATAGCATAGCATAGCATAGCATAGCATAGCATAACCGAAAACAGAATATTTTGGTTGGAAGGGACCGCCAAGATCATCTGGTCCAGCTGCGTGACCACTTCAGAGCTGACCAAAAGTTAAAGCCTCTTGTTAAGGCCATTGTCCAAACGCCTCTTCAGCACTGACAGGCTTGGGGCATCACCCACCTCTCCAAGAAGCCTGTTCCAGACTTTGCCCACCCTCTTGGTATAGATTTGGGGTGCCTGGAGGTGCACTGACCCACCTCACCACATTTTGCTTACCTACACATCACCATTGCAGGATAAAACCCCATTCCCAGCCACTGCCGGAATGGGGAGCAGCTATATCCCTCTGCGGACATCAGAGGAGGGGAGTGTGCTGATGCTGCAGCCAGCACCGCTGCATGCAGCTCCCCTGCCCACAGCCACACGCCTGCCTGTGCTGCCAGACTGGGTACATTGAGCTGAGGCAGTGCCTCTGCCAAGGCTCGGGCTGGCGCAACGCATGGGCTATTCCAGGTCACCAGGAGCTTGCTCGGCGCAGACTGACTTTGCAAACAAGCAAGGGCAGGCTTGGCACCCAAGAACCCACAGCACCCCCCGCCTGCTCCCCAAAACCCACCTCGGAGTTTTATGAAGGGATGATGACCATCAGCAGGCAGGGGTTAACCTTTCCAGTGGGAATACAGATACTCCTGGACCCCTATCACAGGAAGGGGCTTCCTGGCAGCCCCTGCCCATGTCAGGAAACTGGGTGCTGGTGCAAGCAGAAGTCCCTGAGAGCAAGGGCACCCCGTCTGACCATCACTCAGGGCAGGATTGGACCTTGTGGGAGACTGGTGAGCCAGGAGCACCCTAAGCACCTTCCCTCCTCCTTGCCAGCTGCCTGCCGCCATGCAGAGACACCCCTGAGACATCGCTGGACCCCTGCACCGTGGGTCTCTGCCCAAATTGCTCTTCTCACTGCAGGCTGGGCCCAGAGCCATGTCTTCCTCTCCCCTCACTCCGCAGGGGCAGGAGGCCAAGCTCTTGGCTCCAGGCCTCCCTCTCTCCCTCCACAGCCGCCCCGGAGCTGCTGCGGTCTCTGCTTTCCTGCTCAGCCCTGGAGCAGGTCAGGGAGCACAGGCCAGAGCCAGGACAGCCACGCGTGCTGGTCATGCTTGTAGCCCAGCTGTCACCCCCAAAACAGCCGAGATGCCTTGGGCACCTCTTTGGGCTGAGCATCCTGCATCCCAGCACTGGACTGTTCATCCCTCTGGCTGTGCATTTCTGGGGAACCTGACCTGGGAAAAAGTGAAGGAAGCCAGGGCGGCGCTGGAGCAGGGTGAGCAATGCGGGCCACAGCTCCAGCTGACTCACCGGGGCCCAGCTGCACAAGAACTGGCCAGCAGCAGGGAAAGGCTGTGCCAGCAGGTGACCCTTCCCCGTCCCATTCGGGGCCAGTGTGCAGCAGTCTGGGGTGCAGCAGTCTGGGGTGCAGCCCTGACACAGCCCATCCCTCTCAGAGGGCAGAGCTGCCTGTCCCAGCACTTTGCCTGCTCATAGGACTGGAAGAAGGGAGGTGAGGACGCCTCCGGACCAGCCAGAAATCTGCTTGATGTTGGAACCATCTCATGCATACCCCTGAGGAATCACTCCAAAAATATTTGTGATTCACAAGATTCCTGCAGCCCCTTGGGAATGGAGTGGGAAAGCTGAGCTCATGGGTGAGCCCAGCAACCAGCCCAGCTTGGCACATATGGCCAGTGGCAGGGAGCTGGCATAGCCAGACAAGGCATCAGCAGCCTGAGGATTTGGGTAAAGCTGAGCCCGTCGGGTCAGCTCTGCAGGAATCCCTTGCCCCAAAGCTGGCCCAGGCCAGTGCCATAGAGGATGCAAGAGGAAAAGGCAATTGAGGTGCTCTGGCAGGGCTGAATTTGCAAATTTTGTAATGTTTACAAATGCATGCAAATATGGTCCTTCCCGACCAGCGCACGGGACCCCACATGTACCCCCATCCCCTCCATGGTGGTCCTGGTCCCTGCCAAGGTGGAGTCCCTGTCTCCTCATGAGCAGCACTCACTGCACCCAAAAGCACAGAGCAGCTCTGTGCCAGGGCAGCCAGCGGGCACCCACGTTTGTCTCCCAGAGTGTGACAGCATTCCCTGCAGCAAGCACTAACCTGCAGCAAACCATCCCTCCCCTCCAAAGAAAACAAGAAAGAAAACACTGGGACAGGGATTAAGGAAATGAAACTGGCTGCGGGGGGTAGGCAAGGATAGGAAGTGGCTGCAATCATCTCCAGTCCCTGCTGGCCCGCAGCTCTTCCAGCTCAGATCCCACAGCAAGGTGCGTGTAACCCAAGGGCAAGTCACGTGCTGGAGAGCATGTCAAACAACTGGTAGGTTTCCCAGTGATCCCAGGTCCTGGGATGGGAGCAGGCACCCAGTGACCCTCTGTGCACCCGAGCCTGGCATTTCCATGCTCACTCCACCCCCGAGAGGAGAAGATGCAGGGAGACCTCCTGACACCACAAGCTCCTGAAGCTGGCACCACAAGATGGCATCTCAGGAGCTTTGCCATCATCCTGTGCATCTCCTGCCTGTCCTGAGCTGCTGGTCCAAACTGGTCCCTGCTGGGAAGGGTGTCCTGGAGGAAAACAGCAGCAGCCAAGCAGCTACACCAGGGGTACAACTTGTTGCTAGAAGCCACTGGTGGGACAGGGGTAGCACAGGGGGGACATGCACAGATCCTACCCCATCCTCCCCACCCAAGTGATATACCCTGAGCCTCAGGAGGGGGTGGGAGCAGAGAAATTAGAGCTCTCCTCAACCCAATCTCCCTCTCACATGCCCCTAGCACATGTGTCCGTGCCATCACGGCTCCAGCCAGTCTCTCCTGTATCTGTCACATGCCCCGGTGCACCGGGCCCTGCTCTGTTTACATGTGCAAGCCTCGTCTTCTCCTGCTGGGGATGAGTCAGGCTCTCCTCTGACACGGCAGTGCCAGGGCCCCGGTGCTGCGTCACCGGCTGGCGTTTGCTCCGGCGCGAGGCTGGGGACGGCTCACGCCGCTCTCCCCTTTCCATCCTGCTCCAAGCCATCTGCGGCGGCACGGAAAGCGCTGGAGGCTGGAGCTGGCTGCCAGGAAGCTCTCCCTGGCTTCATTCCACCGGCTTCCTTCCCCTCCACCCTGCAGGCACGTCATGGCTCAGCGCAGGGGGGGAGTCAAACCCTAAGCAAGCCCCCAGCGCCTTCCAGGTGGGATGGCCATGGGAGGAACCCCTGTGTCTGCAAAGTCTTGGGGTGCTGGAGTGACTCCTGAGGTGCCAGCTTATAGAAGAAGGGCGTCCACCTGGATGTGGACCATGGGAAAGAGGCTGCAGCTTGCAGCCCCCTTCTGTGCCCCCCCAGGACCTTGTGCTGCCCTCCAAACTGGTGCTGGACTTGAGGGGTGGCAGGGTGGGTGCCAGGGCCATGCCACCACCGTGCCTGTGTGCAGTTTCCCAGTGGGAAGCAGCAGCCTGGTCTCTTAAGAGAGTCCCCAGCTGAGCTGCAGTGAGGGGACCATCCCTGGCCCTTGTCCGGGGCAGGACAGCAGACCCCCTCAGTGTACCCCAGCTGTACCCAGGGCTCCCCCTGCCCTTCCATTGCTCCCCAGCTTTACTTTCTGCTCCTTCTTCCCCACACACCCCAGAGCCAGGAGAGCTCTCCCTCTGCAGAGAGAGGCCTTTTCCCTTTGCTTCTAGCTTTCCCAGGGTGGAAAAAGAGCCTGGAAGCTCCTTTTCAAATCTCCCCCATCTGTGTCCCCCTCGCTGTGCCCAGGGCTGGTCCTGCGTGAGGACAATAACAAGAAGTGTGGTGGGGCTGGTGGGAAGGAGCGACGTTCCCGGATGGTTTGCAGCCCTGACAGCACTGGCTCTGCTTTAAAGGGTAACTTTATCCTGTAATAACAAACAAATGGAGCCAAGATCCTCCCCAGCGTCACTTCCCTGGCTCCAAGGAGAGGGACACTGGGGAGAGAGCTCATCAAAATGAGCTCAGATCCTTGTTCTTGGCATCTCTGGGGCTTTGTCCCCTCCCTAGAGCCAACAAGGGGGCAAGGACGCTCCAGGGGAGCAGGGACCTGACAGAGCAGCCTGGCCGTGTCTCTCTGTGTCCCTGGCAAAGGCTGGGACACAAACCATGCGGCTGGAGAGGCTGGGATGGGTCTGGTCCCCAGGGACATCCCTGCAGTCCCTGTGCTGCTCCCTGTGTTGTCACAGATGCATTTGGGTGGTGACGTGCTGCGAATGGAGGGGACAATCTGTGCCCTGCAGTCAAGCAGCAGGAAGGCTCCCCCAGCCCATGGGTACCCTAACCCCATCCGCCATCCCCAAATGCATCCTCATGATGCCGGACAGGCACACCAGCACCTCGGCGTGGTGCCAGCTCTGGGTGCAGCCTCCTGGGAACTTGTTCTGCACCAGCTGGAAATTCAGGAGCAGCCAGTGCTGGAGGATGGGCAGGGAGAGGCTGACCTGCACCAAACCCCTGGCGGGACCCTTCAAAGCGGGGCTGGGTCCTATGGCTGAGAACTTCGGCAGTGTCATCCTTTTTGAGGGGCAAAGGCGTGGACAGAAGCCCAGCCGTGCGAAGGAGAACGTGGAGCATCTCCGCATCACCCCAGCGGCTGGGTGACCTACCTCTGCTCCTGCATGGACACTGATGCTCAGGAAAGGTGTCCCTCGGTGGTCATCCCCAGGGAGGACACAGCCCCAGCCTGTGCTGACAGGACGCTGAGGTCCCTTCCCTGCCAGACAAGAAGGGGGAGACAATTTGGCCAAGTTCAGTTGCACAAGATGATCTGGAAAAGACTGCTGATGCCTGTCTGATTTTCACTCACCCAAGGAGCAGTAGGTAGCACCTCTGGAAACCCTGGGGTTCAATTAAACCCCAGCTCATCAAACAAAGTTGGTGAAGTGCTGCAATTTCCTTCCCCAAGATGGATTTCCTCTAAACCATTTATTAGGTATTTGGATTAAATCTGTGCAAAGCTGGTAAAGCTGTCACCTCCATGGTGCCTTCCCAGCAGACCAGGGGGGATTCCAGAGGAAGGATCTGATCAGCTAGAAGGGAGAAGAGAGAGCAAGGGGGGAAATCATTGGCACCCAAAGCCTTTAAGACCTTCTCTCCACACCAGGAGATGACAATGCCAGAGTCCACCCTTTTCAAGAGGGGCTGTGGGAGACAACATGGCTCAAGAGGAGACCTGTGGGGTGCCAGAGAGGTAAAGCCTGTAGCAAGCTCCCAGTACCAAACCACCCTCCCAGGGCAGCCGTGGAGCCTTCCTGACTCTGGCCGAGGGGAGCAGAGAGCTGCAGGTTGGGCAGCAGCGGGTTAAAAGCTTGAGGTGGGACTTGGTGAGCTGCTTCCTCCCTGCTAACAATAACACAGTGAGATGGGGATGGAAGGGATGCTCGGGGCTCTGCAGGGCCAGATAGCAATGGAGCAAGCCCAGCTCTGCAGCTGTGGAGGAAGCCTTGGCACATTATCTGCTGGTCACACTTGGCTTCCTGGGCAGCCCTTGTGCTGCAGGGACCAGGAGGTGTTTCCTCCCAAGCCATGTTTCTTATGTGCCCAGGCTGGTTCCAGTACTTTGGTGGCAGCCCTGGTTCCCAGCACCCTGGACATTGCACCCCCCTAGAGAGCCGCAGGTCCTCAGACAACCCAGCCTTCCCAGCATCAGCCCACCCCACCACTGGTGGCTCTGGGAATGGTCACCCGGGGCTCTGAGCCACCAGGCCATGGTGCCACCCAGCACAGAGATGTCCCCACCATCACTATCCCGCTGCCCCGTCCTCCCGCGCCGTGGACAGTGCCTGCACCTCTACAGAAGGAATAGCTGCTTTGGCTGAAGAAGTCTCTGCTGTGGGGATCTCCAGGTCCTGGCCAAGGTCCCTGCAGTTCTGGTTGCCGCTGCTCCCAATCCTTCCCCACCTGGAGCTGCTGCAGCCACCCTGGCCACACTGCTTGGTGTCCCGGCACTTCCTCCTCTGCGGGCTGTTTGTGACCTGCCTCCTGCTCCACCTCCGCAGCTGCATCTGTCACAGGAGCAGCCCTTTTCCGCTCCCGGTTCCTTTTTTTGACCCTCTCCTCCCGGAGCGGGCTTTGCCTTTCACAGGGCTCTGCCTGCTGCTGCATGCCCCACTTGGGTATGGAAGGTTGCCTCTCAAAATAGACCTTGCCCTGATCCTGATCCTGCCAGGACTCCCCATGTCCTCTCCACTCCTGTCCTGACCTATGGACCTGCCTGACCCCAGCAGCAAGGATTCGCCAGTGGCTGTTGGTCTGAAGGAAGGTACCTGGTGGAAGACCTTGGAAAATACAGCACTTTCCCACCGCTGAAGTCAGTCCCTGGAGAGCTGCTGGGCTCCTCAGAGCAGAGATGTGTTCCCCTCCAGGTGCTACCATGGCTCCACAGGTGCTGGTAGAGGCAGGCAGAGCTGCTCCAGGTGACAACCTCTCCACCCATGGCCCCTGGAGGTCCCCAGCCAAGTTTCCATGCCCTTGTGCAGCCCATGTGAAGGGTCTCCCAGGGGTTGTCCAAATTTCTCAACTGGGGGCTGATGGGTCCAGCAGTAATCACCTGTCCCCCAGCTTCAGAATAGAGCTGGACCAGCTGCTAAAATGCAGACAGGGCACGGTGCTTAGGGATGCACATTGCCATTGCGGTGGGCAGGGGTGACACTGAGGTTTGACACTGCCCAGAACCAGGAGATAAGCCTGACACAAAGGGCAAAGCCAGCAAAAGGGAGTGAGCAAGGCAGGAAACATCAGTCAGGAGAGGAAATGGGGAGATAATCAGCTGCATGAGCACAAACACCCGGAAACTTGTGCAAAGAAAAAGCCGACACCACTTGGCAAGCATTTGAGTGGGGAGACCTGCCCATCTGGCCCTCACAGAGGCTTCCTGAGGAAAACATGTCCTGGGGCATCTTAAGGTGCTCAGGCATCCCTGGCCTCGAAATTACCATGGCTGGCAGGGTCCCCAGCAGCTCCAGTGCGTGCTCCCTGGGATAAGCCATGCATTGGAGGGGGTAAGGATGGGCTCCTAGGGAGCAGCTGGACTCACCTCTGATGGCAAAGCACTCACCAAGGGTGATCACCAGTTGCAGAGGTCCAAGTTGGGTCATCCTGTCCCTGTCAGCTTGAAAAATGGGACTGACTGACCTGCTGCCACTTGGCTCTGCACAGCAGTTAGCTGGCTGTCCCAGCATCCGAAGGGAAGACCGCTGCTCTGGGCTTCCACAATGCTCATGGTGCTTCAAGGTCCAGCAGCCCCCCGAGGTTTGTTCTCATCCCCAGCAGCTGGGCTTCCAGTAATGCCAGAGTGGGCTTCACATGCAGAGCTTCCCCTTCCTCCTCCCACCACTTTTGGCACACAGGGTTACCCATATCCCGGGTCACTTCCCCACACTGTGATGTCCCAGTTCCCAGGAGGGTGTAGAGATGCTCACAGATTTATCAGCCTCCCGAATCAGCCAAAACCCTACCAATACAGCAGGTGGGCAACCATCCTGCATCACCAGCACTGAAGACCATCAGCTAAACCGCTGGAGCTTGTCCCAGCTTTCAGCAGCCCTGTTTCTCCCCATGTTCCCAGCGGAGTAGCCGGGGAATGTCTCATAGGGCTGGCAACAATCTTGGAGGGGCTATAAGCTGCCTGCAAAGCAGTGGTTGGACCCCTGGCATAGCTTTTCTCCCAGGATCCAGCACGTGGCATGAGGCAGAAGGGAAAAACATGGAGAGAGATGGTCATGGAGCCAGCCCATGGTGACTGACCCCTCCACCAGCTTGTGTAGAGCAACTGGGGCAGGAAAACCTCTGCCAAGGGGCAGGAAGGGCTCTCAGTGGAGGCTTGGCCACATCTCTGAGCCAGCGCTGGGCTAAGCACAGCCACACAGCTGCAAGATCTGGCCCTTCACCCATGCTGCTGTTCCTCTGCCATTCCTCACAAGGGATTCCTCCCCTGAGGCTGACAAACACCCAGGAAGGTGCCCAGGTGGGCACTGACTCCTCTGGCCACAGGAATGAGCTGGGAAAGCAAAGAGCAAAAAACAAGTGAGCATTCATATGGGAAATCAGGTGGCCATGGCAGGGATGGGGCAGCCCCAGCTCCAGTGGAGGAGTGGGACTCAGGTTGGACCCGGATGTTCCACCTCCTGCAATTAGTCCAGATAGGACTTGTCCATCCATCATGGTGCCTGCAGAATAAAGGACCTCCTCTCCATCTGGGGATGCCCCCAGCACCCCTGAGCTTCACAGGGGCATCTTGCCTCTTGTCCTACCGCTGGCTGGGCACCTGAGCTGCTTGGGACCCCCAAGAAGGGGATACAAGGAGCCAGGGGTCCGAGCTCACCACTGCTACCTCCAGCCACAGGCACCCTGTCCCCAAGCCCAGGCTGGCACCCAGGTTGCAGACACTCCCTGCTGTCCCATTTCTCAGCCTCTCGAAAGTCTTGGCTACCAAAATGTCACTGGATTGGGAGAAACTGGAGCTGGTGAAGAAGAAAAACTCAACTGGTGTCTGTGACTCACCAGGCTGCGGGTGCTAGGGCTCGCTGGAGCTTGTTGAGGCACAGCTCATCTTGGTGGGGCAGAGACGTGGCTCCAGCCCAGTGTGGACTGCCCCAGTGCTCTGTCCGGCAGGAGTGGGGGGACTGCAGCAGGTCCCTCCCCATCTTTTCCTGTAGGCCCCCTGTAAGTACTGGAAGGCTGCTATAAGGTCTCTGGAGCCTTCTCTTCTTCAGGCTGAGCAACCCCAGCTCTCTCAGCCTGACCTCATAGCAGAGGTGCTCCAGTCCTCTGATGACCTTCATGGCTTCCTCTGGACTTGCTCCAGCAGTTCCATGTCCTTCTTATGTTGGGGGCCCCAGAGCTGGATGCAGCACAGCAGGGGGGGGTCTCAGAGTAGGGGGACAATCACCTCCCTTGCCCTGCTGGTCACGCTGCTTTTGATGCAGCCCAGGATGCGGTTGGCCTTCTGGGCTGAGAGCGCACATTGCTGGCTCATGTTGAGTTTTTAATGAACCAACACCCTAAAGTCCTCCTCAGGACTCTCAATCCATTCTCCACCCAGCCTGTATTTGTGCTTGGGATTGCCCTGACCCATGTGCAGGACCTTGCACTTGGCCTTGTTGAACTTCACAAGGTTTGGACAGGGCCACCTCTCCAGCCCATCCAGGTGCCAGTGGGAGCATTGCAGCTGGGAGAAGGCACAGGTACTAATTGACTTTATTTATCGACAATGAGAAGGCAGAGATCACAAGCTGCCCTGCACACCCAGTGGAGTCCCAAGTAGGTCCCTTGCAGACCACAAAAGGCTGAGCATCCTGGTGCTTCAGGGCACTCAGTGAGTCCCCTTGCAGGGCCAGAGTGGTCACCAAGGAATAGCTTTACCTTCCCAGTTGAGCAGGGTCCCACTGTGTTTCTCAGAGAGGATGGGCAGCACAGACAGCAGCCCCCGCACGCTTGTGTCCACCGTCAGGTCAGCCTGCAATGGGTACATGTGAGGAGCAGGACCGAGACCCCACCATCATCCCCAGCCATCCACCAGCATCCACTCAGCTTGCACACATCGTCAGGAAGGCTCCTTCCACCCAGACCAAGCAGAGAGCCATGGGAGATGGGATGGGTGTCCTGGGAGGATGGTTGGGTATCTGCATGCTCACTGATGGCTTGGTTCCCTGCTGCAAGCAGGGTGCTATGTGCAGCCTTCTCAAAACTCCAGGGTTGCAGGGACCAGCCCCACCCCAAAACAGAGATCCTGCAGGATGAGGGGAGACCTCCTGGGCCTGCAGCTCTTTGAGGAAGGAGGTGCAGAGTGGGATGGGGCTGTGCCTCTCCTCCCTGCTCTGTCAGATTCAGGTTCTCTGCACATCTCCAGGCTGCCCAAAGCCTTTCTCCCCGTGAACAGGCCTCCTGCTCACCCTGGATATCTGCTGATGCCATTCCCCAGGCAGCACCCACATGTTCTGCAGTGGCCCAGCGCAGACACAGACAACCTGCAGCCTGAGAGGTAACTCATTCTTGCATGTATCCCTCCTCCTGAGAGCCATCCTGGCAACCTAAGGCACCTCCCATGCCACTGCAAGTTTGCAAGGCTTGGGTCCTACCCATGGGTCCCCTCCTCGACCCACTCAGCTGGAACCCACCTCCTGGCTGCCCATGTCGGTTTTCACCCAGCCAGGGTGAAGGGCCACGCAGAGGATCCCATCTTCACCATAGGTCAGAGCCTGGCACTTGGTCAGCATGTTGAGGGCAGCCTGCGGGAGGAAGAAGGCATCAACCATGGGCAGTAGAAAGCTCCATGCACCAGACTCCCCTCCCACCACTGCCTCATGGCAAGGGAGGAAAAGCAATGCCAGGTCCTCAAGAGATAGTGCATGAGTCCCCAAGGTGGGCAGCAGCTGGGCATGGAGATGCTCAGGGACCTCGGGCAGCGATCAGCACAAAGTCCCTCCATCTCAATCTCAGGTGCTGCCCTGGCAAGGGACAGCTCTGACTCCCTCTGACCCCATGAGCGCGGGCAGGTCCCCAGTGCACATACCTTGCTGCAGCGGTAGGAGACGACAGGCTTGAAGAAGGACTCTTGAGTTCTCTCGATGGACCCCATGACAGTGGAGATGTTGATGATGGCTGCCCTGCTGCAGCTCAGTCCCTTTTCTGTGCTCTCCCGGGCAGCTTTCTTCAACAGGGGCAGGAAGGCCTGGGGAGAAGCAACCCTGTGAGATGCTTCTGCCACAAACCAGCCCCACTTGTGGCAACCGCAACCCAGCCTGCCTACAACAGGGAGCATGAGGAGGAACAGCAGGAAGCCACCATGGCCAGCTCCATCCCCAGAGCTTCATCCATACCTGGGCCATCAGCATAGGCCCCACTGCATTGGTCTTGTAAGTCCTTATCATCTCTTCAGCGTCTGCTGTCTCCAGTGACGATGTCGGGATGTAAATGCCAGCATTGTTTATGAGCAGGTTCAAGCCTGTGCCGTTCAGCTTCCCCTCCACGATCTTGGCTGCATCAGTAATAGCTGAGGGATTTGCCACATCTGCAGTGGAAGAAAACAGGGTGTGAGAGTCATGGGGACGTGGGGAGAAGAGGGAGGTTAAAGTGCTGAGGAGCAGCTCTGCATCCCGACCTGCATGGCCTTCCGTCTGTGAGCACCAGATGGTGCTGTGCAACCAGCTCAGAGCACCCCGGCACCCACAGGCCTCAACTCATCCCAAATCTGCCTCCTTCACCATGCACAGGGGGCCTCACTACCAGAACCTGGAGGACCCTTCCCCCGGTTCTGCCCCGTGGTTGCAAAGTGCTGCTGTGACTCCCGTGCTGTGTCTCAGCAGCAGTCATGGCCTCCTGTCAGTGGACAAAGTCCATCCCTGAGAAACCTCTGAACCCAGGGCAATTCCAGGGGGTTTGGCCCCCACAGGGGCTGTGCTTGACCTGCTGTGGGATGGCTCTGCAAGGTCCTACAGCTCTTGCCCATGCTCTGGGCTGACTGCTGACTTGCCTGGGACTTGGGATCAAAACAGTTCAGCTGCGTGGCACAGCAAGGACACGGCCACTTGGCTGGGGGAGCTGAAGCCTGCCAGGATGGGTCACAAAAGCCTCCTGGTCCTGTGGCCATGGGGTACTGGGGCTGAGACAGGTCTGGAGAAGCTGGGCTTTTGGCAGTAGGACTTGAAGCAGCTCTGAAGAACTGGAGCCCCATGTAGAGCCTGAAGGCAGGGATGGAGGGAAGAAGAAACAGGGCAAGCAGGGCCAGCAGCAAAAAGTTTACCACCTTAGCAGCAGAGCACACCTACCCAGCTTCACAAGAACCAGGTTTGGGTGCTTGGATGCCAGATCTCTCAGCTCCTACAAAAAGAGACATGGAAACAATCAGCACAAGGCAGAAGTGATGCCAAGCATCCTCACCCTGAGGGAAATATCTTCCAGATATTACTCAGCACTTGTAGAATGGCTGGACTGGGGACCTGCCTAGGCACTTGGGCTTCTTCTAGGCTCCACAAAGCAACATGTACGTGCTCAGAGCATGACACGGCCACAACCATAAGATACTATTGCCACTCTCCCAGAGACTGATGGGCCTACATGCACAACCCAGCCAGAGCCACAGCAAAGGATGACCCCAAACAATTAAGGACCAGCTCACCCTGGTAATGATGCAGACTGGGCAGGGATATGGCCAGAAGTGTCTCCCAGAGGCTGCTGGAAGTGGGATGGAAGAGGAATAGCTGTGAGAGCCAACATCAGACTTGACGTTTGGGGAAGTCACATCTGGATCCAAACAGCCCAATCCCAGGATCCGCTCTGCTCTGAACACTACATCTCAGCACTCAAGTGAAATTAACCACTTTTCACATTTTTGTTGATTATTTTCACCAAACACAGAGGATTTCCAAAATGAAATGCTCAACTTTATGGTTCTTTGCAGCTCTTTGCTCTAAGCCTTCTTCAACACCAGCAGGTCTTGAGACAACAGAAACCAAACCATCACATTTAATGTGCTCAGAATGAGTGCTTTTAGAACTAAAAACCTCTTGCAAACCAGCCCACACAGAATGCTTCAGGAATAATGAAAACTGGTGGCTTCTTGTGAGGGGACCTGTCCTACCCACATGAAGCAGGTGAGCTGCTGGCACTGGCTGTGGTCCACCTTCAGTTACCTCTGAGCTTCCCCATCAGACTCCATGTTCCCACATTACCCCTAGGCCCAGAAAATTATGGAAAATCCTTCTAAATGGTTTGTGATGGCCAACAGGTATTTCTCCTCCCCTGTTTTGCCCAGCTGCTGGCCTCTACATCCTCGCACCATCCCAGCATGTGTCCAGCCTCACCCACTCCAACACATGCTCCAGGCACAAAGGCCCCTACCACAGCTGGAGAAGGCTTGGAGAAGCATCCCCTGGTTGAGAGCAATGCATGTGGACCATCCTGGGGGGAAGCTGGCTCCAGCCCTGTACCAAGTCCTCTGATCTCATCACCACCTGAGCCCACCAAGCTGTGCAGGGAAGAACAGGGCAAAAATAAGGAACCTGAGCTGGCTTTGACCCACTGAGCTTGGGCACCAGCAGGAGCAGGAGCAGGGCACCCCTGGGCTGGTGACAGGGTGGATTCTTACTGCACTGTGATTCTTCCTGAGCCAGAATAATATTGGCAGCAAGCACATGAAGAGCATCTCAAGGACTTCCTAAGGTGTGACCCCTGCGCACAGCCAAGCAGCAAGAAGATGCAGGAAACAAAGCAGGTGGAGCCAGATCTATCACATAGCAAGTGTCTCCCCACTGGTATTTCTGTGGGTCACAGTAAGCAGAAGAAAAGCAAAGCTGGACCTAAGGAAAGCTGGAAGTACAACAACGCTGTGCTTGTAGTGATCTGCTGAAGCACCACATGTGTATCTCTCCCACGTTAGTCAAGTAGACAGCAGGAGGAGGATCTCAGAGCTCCACACACCACCAACTAATGAACCTCCAGACTTTGCAGGGGATCCCACAGCTCCACAGGCCACCAGTTAATGAACCCCAAGATTCTGCGGAGATGGTAACATGTCGCAGAACTGGCCAGAGCCGTGTCGCTGCAATCCACGCGAGCTCATCCCGCCCCAATCCCCCCCCGCGCGACCCCCCCCAGCCACAATCACTGAGTCCAGCTCTGTTCAGACCCAACTCCGAGTAAGCTGGCACCATGCCTGGGTGTGAAGGTTTGGAACAGGAGGGTCACCTGGGACACAGCCAAGGCACTCCCAAATAGCCCAGTGGTTTTAAGGGCAGCATAGCTTGTTCTTCGTCCAAAGCACAGATAGTCTTTGGAGGATTTCACACCAGGCAGACAACGTGAGATCCTCTGCAACTGCAAGGTTTCACGTCAGTGACACCAACCGAGCATGGCACCAGTGGCACCCTGCACTCAGGGGTGCTGCCATCGGCCCGGCACCCCCCCCCTGGACCCGAGCTGCCGGGAGTGAGTGCCCCTTTTGCCGGGAGTTTGCGTCTGCGAGGGTATTTTTGCCTTCGCGTTTCATATTCAGTACAAACGCAGCGGCCGCAGCTCCGTCCCGGGGTCCTCGGCAACCCCGCGGGGGGGGAGAGCGGCAGCTCCCAAAGCGATGCTCTGGAGGGGCTGAAGGGGACCCTCACCCCCCTGGACCCGAGCTGCCGGGAGTGAGTGCCCCTTTTGCCGGGAGTTTGCGTCTGCGAGGGTATTTTTGCCTTCGCGTTTCATATTCAGTACAAACGCAGCGGCCGCAGCTCCGTCCCGGGGTCCTCGGCAACCCCGCGGGGGGGGAGAGCGGCAGCTCCCAAAGCGATGCTCTGGAGGGGCTGAAGGGGACCCTCACCTCTTCCCAAGGCCGAGGTGCAGACTTACAGCATCTCTAGAGTGATATCTTCAGCGCAGCAAAGCGATTCCTCCCTAGAAATAATGAGAGGGGGGAAAGGGGACCTACCAACATTGGCCAAATTTATCAGGAAGGTACCAAGCCCTTCCCAGGTGTTTTTGTTGCCTGCCCAGAAATGGACCTGACTGGGGTCTCTCCATGGTTATCAGGTGCAATAAATTGGGTAAATTGACTGCAGTGTGGGGATGCAGGTTTTAGGTGAATTTGTTTCTTGTTGCTAAGTGTCAGATACCTGGTTCAACAGCACGGAAAGGAGTAAAACAAGGGAAAAGTTTGGTAGCAGCAAGGGATGGGAAGACAGAAAAGAGATCATTAGCTGGAGGGCTGTATCTGGAGGGGACTTGCATGTACCAGCTCTGCTGCCAGCCTGGAGGTGGGTATTGGTGCTTTATTTTCACCTATTGTATGGAAAACCAGTTGCACAAACTACATTAAAATCCCATGATGGTGAGCAGACAAGTAGGAGCTCAACAGTGAAGTAAAGACTGAGCAACTCTGATTTATATAAGCATCACTGTTGCTTGTTTCCATCATTATTTGACAAACACTGGACAAAGCATCTCTGATACTGATAAATAAATCAAAAAACCAAATAATTATGTCAACGTGGGGACAGCAGCAGGTGATTTGTGCTAACTTTATCCTGCTCCACTGCAGCTCGACTGCATGGCTGAGCCTCTGCTCCCCAGCTTGTCTTGAGATATAAAAATGCTTTGAGAAACTTTTAATTTTGAACAATGATACAGAAATTGGAATTTACTCTAAATAAATCTTTTATGATACCAATAAACGACAGGAAGCAGAAACTCTCTTTATAGCATGTATTTGGATTAAAGGTCTCATTCTCTTTATAGCATGTATTTGGATTAAAGGCCTCATTATCCTTTTCCTGCCTTGTTCGGTGCTCAGGGCATTTATTAGGTGATGATAAGCACCAGCAATGCTGCTCCATGTGTTGCAAAGACCAACAGTTTGGTAGCAAATAAGGACAGAGGAGTACAAACAAAGTCATGGTGAACCACACTGAGGAGTGGGGTTTTGGCCACCTATCCCATGTACTTCCTACATACTGTAGCCAAATTACATCAATGAACTCTTCCTAGATATTTCTTTCAAAAAGCCCCGGAAATGGGGATCCCTTGTGATTTGCTGTGTAGAAACAGTTAATGTGCAGCTGCAGCTGAGGTCAGCAGGAGCCTGTGCTGAATACCAATGTGAATAGTGAAAAAAGGCAGGCTCTGAGACTCTGTAATGAAATACTTCCCAGCCTGAACATTGCTTGACCCACTTTTGCGCTTCAGTTCTTCAGCTACAAAATAGGGGATTGTCAATGTTTTTGAAAACCTTGCTAGTTAAATGTTGTGATTCTTCCAGAAGGTAATAAAGAGAAATGCAGCCAGAAGTGTTGCTTATAAATAAAACCAAATGTTTTCTTTTTCTCTACAACAAACAGGCCTTGGTAACTTTCAGTTGGTGTTTCCTAGGGTGTCAGTCAAATGTCTGGGCCCTACCAGTCGAGAGGCTGGGCTGGCATCATGGAGCAGCTGGTGGGCGCTTGTAGGCAACATTTTTTAGGAGGAAGGTCATATATTTTGACCTTAACAAAGAAAAAGGGTTGGGCAAAAATTGCTGGGATTATTTCCCCCTGCACCATGTTCATCCATCAGGTGATAGGGCTCTGTTCAGCCCTGCCTCCTCCTCTCACTCCAACACATGGATGTCAAACCAAGCCACTCACAAGATGCTCATTGAGCCTGTGCCTTTGTGGTTCTGAGATGGGGCACATCTCCATGTCACGTATGAGACCCTATTCCCAGGTATCCCTGTTAGCAAATATAGTAGTGGGAAAGCAAATTTGTCCTACTTGGTGGTTCTTTCTTGGTGGTTCCCTCTTTGGGGCACCATGTTGAAGCAGGAAGGATAACCCAGCCAACTGCTCCAGGAGGATGGCAGAAAAGAGGTCAGTGGGGATCTGCGGTGTCCCCATGGGTCCTGGCACTGTGTCTTTGTTCCCATGGTCACTTGTCAGTGCTGCCAGCACTGCTGCCCCCAGGTAGTCGAGGTATCTTGACTGCTCTCATGAGAGCAATTTCCCCAGAAAAGTGTTTCTGGACCCAGCCTGAGGCACCAACTGACACTGGGCTCAGACATTGTGGCCCAAGTGATGCTGTGTGGAGAGTCTGAACACCTTAAATCCTCTTCTGGGAAAGATTTAATTGGAAAAAAATCCCCTTTGCTGAGGTCTCTGTAGGGGTTCAAGGCTTTGCACTTGCAGTGGTATCTCCCATCACCCTTGATACCGCTCAGGGGCTTTGGTGGAATTCTCTGGACCAGAGATGCTGGAGCGTGTCCAGAGAAGGGCAACAAAGCTCGTTGAAGGGTTTAGAGCACAGGAATTATGAGGAGCGGCTAAGGGAGCTGGGGTTGTTTAGGCTGGAGAAAAGGAGTCTGAGGCAAGTCCTTATCCACCTAAACAACTGCCTGAAAGGAAGGTGTAGTGGGGTGGGTGTTGGTCTCTTCTTGATAGCAAGTGATAGGACAAGGGGTAATGGCCTCAAGTTGTGCCAGAGGAGGTTTAATTTGGATATTAGGAGGAATTTCTTTACTGTAAGGGTTGTCAAGCACTGGGACAGGCTGCCCAGGAAGGTGGTTGAGTCACCATCCCTGGAGGTGTTGAAAAGACGAGTGGATGTCGTGCTTAGGGACACGGTCCAGTGGTAGACTTAGGGCTGAATCGGTGGTTGGACTCGATGATCTTAAAGGTCTTTTCCAACCAAAACTATTCTGTGATTCTAAAATTGCTTCAGAGGCAGAACAAAAGATAACTGAAACCTTACATTCTCATAATGAACAACTGAAAGTTGAAAATATGTTTTTGACAAATGAATTAGATCCTGGAAGGGAGAATGGCAGAAAATCACAAGAAAAATTGAACTTGTTATTACCAAATGCTCTGACCACCTCTCCCACCCCAGTCAGGAATCCAGTTGTGTGTGCTGATCCTGGTACTCGGGAAAGGCTGGTGGATCCCAGCTACTTTACACCCCCTCATCCAGGAAATGCCCGGTGCTTTAAAAATGCATGTACAGCCCCTCCAGGAATGAATCTGCAGAGCCACAGCATGCAGTCAGCAAAACCACTGCCCTGGGCAGCAGCGCTGCACAGTGAGGTTACCCCCGAACATGAATTGGGGTGGGCAAACCAAGGCGGTGGTGCCAGCAGGAGCTGGTACACTGCTTTGTTGAAGGCTTTGGCACCAGAAACAATGTTAAGGGAACAATTAGGTGCCCAAATTAGTGTACAAAATATGGATGGCAAGAAAGAGACAGCACTGTGTGCTGCATTGAGGAATCAATGCAAAACCACTGACTTGGACTCCTTCACGGAGGGTGAGTCAGAACACCCAGTTAAAATTAAGGAGTCTGGTAGGCAACCCTTAATTAAAACTGAGGTGATGGGTATTGAGGATGAAGGCAAAGGTATCCTGTGCGCCATTTCTGGAGTAAGTCGTGCACAGAAGGAGGCACTGACATCCCAGATGGCAAAGATAAGGAGTGCAGCCGATCTCCCTGACATTACAATGCTCAGTACGTGAGAGACTGAAGTTGAGGTTGCTGAAGTTGCTTCAGAGGCAGAACAAAAGATAACTGAAACCTTACATTCTCATAATGAAAAACTGAAAGTTGAAAATATGTTTTTTGACAGCTGAATTAGATCCTGGAAGGGAGAATAGCAGAAGATTATAAGATAAATAGAATTGTTATTGTCAAATGCTCTGACTTCTTCTCCCACCCTAGTCAGGAATCCAGTTGTGTGTGCTGATCTTGGTACTTGGGACAGGCCAGTGTATCCCAGCCACTATACACCACCTCATCCAGGGAATGGTGGTTTAAAACCACAGGTACAGCCCGTCCAGGAACAAAACCAGAGCAGAGAAAATGAGTTACGGAGGGTGAACATGACAAGTCTAGCTTCACAGTTAAGGAGGTACAGGACTAGGTAGGTTTCACCACACCCCTTGATTAGCAGTTCATTTATCATTATCTATTGATTTTTAAGCAAGTGACTAATATGAGCTGACATGGCCCAAAACTGCCCTGAATACATCGTGGAGCAAATAGGCTTGATAAATAATAGTGAGTTTATTCTCACTTACATGATAGATTAAATGTATAAAAGATCGTTGTGCCACACCACACCCATTCCCCTGGTTAGCAAAGAAAAGCCTATTGCTCACTGCCTCTCTAAGCAGCAATGCCATTGCCATTTGTGCAGACATCTAGGGGAGTGTGAGCACACCTCAGCTGATAGTGGAGGAGACTGATCTACGTTTTGGAAAACTCTAACGATCACCAATGCAGCATGGGACCCCAGAGCAAAATCAACTTCGTAAAGTTACGTTGATTATTTTACACTGTGCCTATGCATGATGTATGAGTTTGCTCCACAACATGAGTTGTTCATGGGACAATCAGTAAATAGGGATTGACTGGGAAGAGGCCATCCAAATTTGACTGGAAAAAAACAAAGTGATTGTTGCCATTTAGTAACAAGGACTGGCTCCCATTCAGGATGTCTCCTAGAGTTGAAAGACCTGGAGAGATTGTGGCTAGAGCTAAGGGCTTGTGCAAGCCCCAAGTGGG
>NW_010160423.1:0-3755 GCF_000695765.1 Mesitornis unicolor | reverse complement strand
GGTTGGATATTAGGAAAAATTTCTTCACTGATAAGGCTGTCAAGCACTGGAAGGGGCTGCCCATGGCAGTAGTGGAGTCCCCATCCCTGGAGGTGTTTAAAAGACGAGGAGATGTGGTGCTTAGGGACATGGTTTAGCGGTGGACTTGGCAGTGTTAGGTAAATGGTTAGACTCGATGATCTTAAAGGTCTTTTCCAACTAAAATGAAATGATCATGTTATCTATTTATAAGATATGGCAGATCCACTCCATTCATCTGAAATACTCGGCATAGAAAGCATTGCTGGAATATTTTGTGCAGGGAGAATTTAAGGTCTTCAGCATCAGGTGTAAAACACTGCCCGATGTTATGCAGTGACTGAAGAGTTCACCCATCTGAATCACCCAGGGCAGGAACCTCTGGATGTCACCTTCCACTTACATTTACTCTTCATTCTATTGCAGGACTGCACCTCTTAGTAATGCTACAGTTTTTCTCTAAGAGAAAATCTTCTATAACTTAGGTTTTGTTTAACTTTAAATCAAAACCACCATCTAGTCACCTTCATAAATGGCACAATGTCGTAACTTAAACAGAAAATTAAATGAGAAATTCTGTTCATCAGTAAGGGTACAAAACCTGTCCTGTATTAAAACTGTCAGACCAAGCTCAGAGCATTTCAATCTTGAATATAATTTTCAGGCTCCGTGTTATTACCATAAATGACCCCTGCAGACACCAGCACAGCCCTCTTTGTCCCCAAGTCTACATGGGGATGTTTGAAAAGTAAGAAACAAACTGAAGATGCAAATTCTGCATGATTTCAGATCTTATACAGATGCCCATATTCCAGAAATGCATCATGTTAAATGAAAACGTGATCCATTTACTTCTTGTTTACATAAACCACACCAAGGTTTCATGAACTTGAAATGTACTTTACAAGTTTTCATTTAATTCTCCTACTCCTTTTCTGAGCTTTAACCTTGATGTATAGGCAAGTTTAGTTCACCTAAAAAGCTAACATACCTGCTCACAAAATCCATTTGCAAATCTGACTTACACCACCCAACCCAAACATCCATTTCATTAAACTTCCTTATTTATTTAAACCACGCATTCAATGTTTTGAATCATTTCAATAATTTGACACCACCAGGAAATTTCAGGGCTGTTACGCCCCGATTCCTTGAGGCACTCGGACACCCAGAAGAACGGACTGTACCAAAGTATTTTTGCAACCCTAAAACTTCCCATTGCAGAAATAATGCTCACGTGAGGCTACTGATATAGCAAATTTGTATTCATTTCTTTTCACAGCTCATTGCCTCGTAGCTCCCAGGACTGAAGCGCTTCATTTGTTAAACTAAACAGCTTAAGAACATCTTCAGCTTCATGCAAACATATTTTAAAATGCTGCTAGCCTCAAGTAACTACTGCTCCATAAATAAATAAGCAACATTACCCAAACATTTAAAATTTGGGGTTTTTTTCCTCTTGCCCTCTGGCGTGCAAGCTCGCACAAATTCCAGTCATGTTTTCTCAGCTTGCCTCTACAACTACAGCCACCAAAACTTGGCTAAGGAAATTTTTAAAGCTCTTCTGATCCCAACAATTTGGAAGAAAAAATAAGTGCTGTGAAAAGGCTTTCAAACTCACATTATGCAACCTCAAGAGTGGGATAAAAATGCCTTTATCCACCTAACAAATGAGATGAAAACAGAAAAGATACCCTCCCTTCAGTGTCCACCAGGAACCTATAGCAATATCCACAAAACCAGCCGTGACATCCTCCCATCAAAATTAATTAACAGCTGCACTTGATTACCATAAAACACACCATATATACTACACAGAATGGTTTGGGTAGGAAGGGACCTTAAAGATCATCTAGTGGCAACCCCAATGCACACTTCTTTGTTTTTGTGTTTAAACTTTGGAAGGTAAACAGAGAGATTTTAAGCTTCAGGAAGTCTATGGCCACAATCTTGTGGTTTAATTAGATAGAGCAATGTGCTATTACGGATAGCAAAGGTAATAAATTGATAGAAAGAATTAATTTTATCTTGCTTTTTTCAGAAGCCTGTCCACACACATTCTTCTTTAAATTTCAGTAAGTCTAAGGGGAAAAAATAGTTAAAAAGTAGATTTAATTTCTACTCCCAGAATACCAATGAGAGCTTCTCTTATCACCTTTAATTTTTCTTGACTATTCTTTCCGAGATGGCATTAGATCAATGCAGGAACTAATGCTCATGCACAGATTAGACCAGAATTTTGCAAGAGGCTCAGCACAAGCTGCAGAACCTCCTCAGGAAAAAGCCTGAGCAAATATTAAATGGAAGAGACGCAAGAGATAATTTAATGGTAATTAAGCACGCTGCCACAGGGCAACTGAATAGTTTTCCTAGAAGTCTTTTGTGTTTGCTCAATTACTACTTTTATTATTGCTGTCGTTAATGCAGTTAAATGAGAGAAACAGGGCTATTTTTGTCTGTTTAAGAGGGAAAAAAGGCCCCGTCTTCAAGAGCATAAAACCTATACACGCACAAAGACACAAAAATGAAACTTTTACAAATTTAGGAATTCGATCAGTTTATTATGTTTACTACCAATTCAGAAGTATGTTAAGAAGGAGGATGAATCCTGATCTGTGGATTTTTGGAGATGCTGTTATCTGTGAGCTGGTGTTACACCTGCAGAGCTGCCCTTCTTGGTAGGATGCGCAGACCTTCACTTGGGGCTTGAAAGTTCAGCTACTGGAATGTAATCCCTGGAGGAAGGCTGAAGAGAACGTCATCACGATATACACATATACATATATCTTCCTCAAGCAGATCAAGTCTCACCACAGCAAGAGCTTTTTTGCTCCCCATTTGAATTGATCCAAATGGGAACTCTCCAAAGGCTACATCAGTACAGGTTATGGGTGATCTGTGGGAAGCAGCTCTGGGGAGAAGGACCTGGGAGTCCTGGTGGACAAGTTGACCATGAGCCAGCAACGTGTCCTTGTGGTGAATGGCATCCAGGGGTGCATTGAGAACAGTGTGGTCAGTAGGTCGAGAGAGGTTCTTCTCCCTCTCTACTCTGCCCTGGTGAAGCCACATCTGGAGCACTGTGTCCAATTCTGGGTTCCCCTGTTCAAAAAAGACAAGGAACGACTGGAGAGAGTCAAGCCAAGGGATGATGAGGGGTTTGGAGCGCCTCCCATATGAGGAAAGGTTGAGAGGCCAGCTGTTTAGCCTGGAGGAGACTGAGAGAGGACCTCATTAATGCCTATAAATATCTAAACATTGGGTGTCAGGAGGAAGGAGCCAGGCTCTTCCCTCTGATGTCCAATGACAGTACAAGGGGCAATGGGAGCACAGGAGGTTCAACCTGAACATGAGGAAAAACTTCTTTACTGTGAGGGTGCCAGAGCCCTGGCCCAGGCTGCCCAGAGAGGTTGTGGAGTCTCCTTCTCTGCAGACATTCAAAACCTGCCTGGACGTGTTCCTGTGCGACCTGGTCTGGGTGATCCTGCTCTGGCAGGGAGGTTGGACTGGATGATCTCCAGGGGTCCCTTCCAACCCCTACCATGCTGTGATTCTGTGATTTAATATATCTTAATTTTACCTATTACACTAATTTATATAAACTTGTCACACAAACCTGGTTCTGAAAAGCCACCCCAAAAAACCCAACCAGTCAAACAAGAACCAGCAGAGCAGCAATCCTTACTGATTTCCATCAACCCAATGAAGCCTTTCACAGAATCACACAGAATCACAGAATC
>NW_010160422.1:27442-31008 GCF_000695765.1 Mesitornis unicolor | reverse complement strand
CCTTCCAACTCCTAATATTCTGCGATTCTGTTTTATAAGTAGATTAAGCATCTGAAAACCAAACTGCCTTTGCATTGCTCCAGAAAGATGTATTTTTTCTTGCTGTCACATCAGTGACTCTTCAGGAAAATGTAAGCATAGTCAGTAACGTGCATATGGGGACCATGCCAGTCTGATCTCTTCCCCAATTCCAGGCCAGGGAACTGTCTCTATAAATGAAGCTGTGATCTGTGTAGTATTTTATACGTTGTCTTTCAATTATATTCCAACACTAAAGTGACCTTATCTTTCAATCACTGAACTGGAAGGAATTGAAGCCAACCTCCTCTGACAGCTATTTTTCTGTATCTGTTGACAAATACCTCCAACGTTGACAGATCTACATCCCTTTCAGTAAATCTATTCAGTATTTCATTACCAAGTTTTTTTGTGATGTCAATCTTAAAACTCCTTGTTGCAACCAAAATCCATCATTTCTTGTCTTATTCTTCAGGAATTTTAAAAGTAAGTTATTCTTGATAGCAGTCCTCTGTGTATTTGAAGAGTAGCACTACTCCTCTCTAGTCTTTTCATATTTAGGCTGAGCAACCATATTGTTCTCAATCTCTCCAGGTCATATTTTCTATTAATTCACAGTAGGATTCAGCTCCAGAGGAATGAACCTATATGTAAGTGACTACCCATGGTTAGTCATGGAAGCCAGGTGTCTAAGATCCCAGTGTAGTTGATAGTCAATTAACACTTTAGATAATGACTCCACTCAGGGTAAAGCAGACATCTTCACTCCTACTAGCTTGGATGTCTGCTTCACTTGCAGGCATTTACAAAATCTCTGGTATCTAAATCAGATATCAAATGATCCTCACATCATTCTCATTGTTTTCCACTGAACCAGTGGAGTCAAGTCGCTGGGGCAGCTCCAGGACTTCCAGCCTACACCACTTGGCTTATATCTCTCAACAATTGCATTTTAAAGGTTTCCCCCCAAATTGGGTATTTATATCATATATACGTATATTAAGTTATTCACACCACAGACAAATAATTCAGCAGACTCTTATCCTGGTCTGATAACATTTACCTGGCAGGAACTTTTCAGCCAGGGAGTTTTTAATGGCCGATGTCCCAGTCCTGGGAATTTTAAAGAGATTGAATCTGGGGCTGTGGAGCAGTTTCAATGCTTCACCAGCCGGAAAACATTGATAGCAGTACTGGGAATCCCCCTGACCTTTCCACAGGGCCTGATGCATGTAAGCAGGAGGCCTGCACAGCCACGTAGCTGTGTCCTTATCAGATGATGTGGGAATGTGCTTCAGCCACTGGTGCCAATCAAGGTGGACTGTACCTTTCTAAGCATGTCCCCTGCAAATCTCACATGCATGGTCCAGGGATGCAGCTGTGATGAACACTGTCACTACCTCTGTCTCCTACAGAAGAGTTTCATATGGGTACTGCTACCCACACAATGCAAGCAGTGTCGAGAAGGCTGCTATCCTTTCTTGTACCACCAAAATGCTGAGTGCTGCACAAACACACAGCGAGAAGCAGACCCTGGGCAGGCCCTCACAGGCAAGACAGACTCAACAGCAATAAAGAAAAGAGAAAGTCGTTGCCAGGTCCAGGATCCCCAGTCTGGAACAAGAAGATCCATAGAACAAGCATCTCCAGCTCTCCGCTCTCTCTCTCTCCCCTGCTCTATCATCACCTTGCAGACTCAGTGTTCAGCTTCCCCAGTGGGACCAGTCCCAGCCCCTGGCAGCTGCATCCATAATGGAGAGAAGTGAAAGCCAGCACCTGTCAACTGGCAGCGTATTTCTGCAAGACAGGATTGGAAGTGACTTCAGCAACAGCTGCCAACTGAAGCATCTTTGACTGCAGATAAGGAAGAAAATTTTGTTTTCATCTATGCTCCCCTGCAGACCAAAGATGATTGATGTTCCAAAAGAGGATCTAGAAAGCAGGTCCTGCAAAAGCCACCTGAGGGACAGGAAAGGGCAAATCCCACCTTGCTTCTCCAGGTTGTTTAGAAGAAATATTTCAAAGTGTGGGTTTGGTTTTCACAGCTGAGGTGCAGCATCCCTCCTTCAAGCTGGAGCTCAGCCCATGTGCAACTGCACCATGTAATGCTGGGCTGAGGCTTGGGGCTAGAAAAATTTTCCAGACAACTCCCTTCTTAACCACAGAAATCTCTGTTTGGGGGACTAAAAGTTTTCATGAGTTTATTTGAATCATTTTAGGAGAAAAATAAGGCAGTTTTCAAGGGCTCCAAAGTGTTTTCTTTTGTTTTTTTTAACTTATTTGCCTTTTTGTTCTTTAAACTAAATTTATTTTTCACCCTGAATATATTTACTTTGAAACGGAAACATGGAAATTATGTTTTGTCCTGCCCAGAACAAATTGTTCACTGACAAAGTAGACTTGTGGCCATGGTGCAGTTATACAGCCAGTTCTTCCTGACCCTCCATCAAATAAGGTACCTGACCTAACCCCCTGCCTATGAAAGCCTTCCCAACATCGCTGCCTTCCTGCACAGACAGATCTGGCTTGGACATCACATGTGGCAGCTGGAGCTGAAAGAGTCATTGATGTCATCTGCGCCCAGGAGTACTCCATGCTCCACTTGGTTTTAGTGCTGCTTTTGTGCAGGAGTCTTTCAGACTGGATACCCATTATCTCCACACACAAAAACACACCCTGCAGCCTTCAATTACAAATGCCGACAGTCCAGTTTTAAGACATTACATTTTGGGATCAAGTTACGAGCTTGCTGTAAAAAATGTACGGATATGAAGCCATCACACACATCTGAGACATCTCACTATTGCTTTGGTTCATCTGGCATGGGGCAGTCACACTTTATTTTGTCTTTGGCACATTGAATCTCATGGAGGTATTGACATTCAGAAATAAAGCAGCAGAAAGGAAAAGACCAGAAAGGAAAAGGGGCACAAGTTGACCTGTGCAAACATCTAAAAGCCTGCAAGCACCATAATCCAAGCCACAGGAACACAGGAAGTTATAGGGTTCAACAGCTTCGCCACAGAAATCCTGTGTGCTCGATGTATGCTGCTGGCTTGTGCTGACCCTGAGCTCTTCCACCTGTAAACTGGGAACACCAGTGCTGCTGGGCTCAGTGATGCTGCAGGGTTCATTTCGTTAATATTCGTAAGATGATCTGAACACAGAAAAGTGCTAATTCAAGATTCAGAAAGCACCAAAACCTTGTTACCAAGGGCAAATGTGAGAGCAGAGTGAAGCTGCTGTAAGAGAAAATTTACAGAGTCTTCATAAACTTTTAAAGACAACAGACATAGAGTCCTCCCTGTATGAAGCTACAACTCCAGCAGGAAATAACAGGGGTCAACCTGCTGAAGTCAATGAGTGACCTCCCATGGACAGCAAAGAGCCCTGGATCAGGCTGTAAAGCACAGGCATGTGAGAACACGAGCATCCAGTGAGCAAACATGCTTCTGACTGCAAAACACTCCTTACATACAGCTCGACCAACTTCTGATATTAAAAAAGGGTATTTTTTAAAACAGATGTTGATCTACTTTCCTTCGCAC
>NW_010160422.1:23888-27411 GCF_000695765.1 Mesitornis unicolor | reverse complement strand
AATTCATCGCAAGGGAAGCCAAAAATTTCCCTTCTCAGGGTGACCAAACTTTTTCTTTATATCAGACAGGCAAACCAACCCAGCAAAACCCAGTTTCTTATGCAGAAAATCTATTCCAAATCTTTAAATGTCATTTTAAAATGAGTCTGGAAAAACAACAGTCATGACAGGTTAGTGATATTAAAATTACTGCTTAATGACAAGAAAAAGCAAGGCTGAAACACATATACCTTAGACACAGAGCTCCCTCTAGCTAAGCAAATCATGTTCAGTAGCACAAAACTAGTTCTTGCACCACAGAGCAAAACTGCACGTACACAAGCTGTACTTTACAGACAGCATTGCAGTATAGCACATATGCAGTACGAAAGCCTACTTCTCGTCACCCTGCAGGTTAGAGAACAGCAATAAATATGAAGAAGCAAGCCATTAAGTTCGGCTTCCTGAGATGTCACTTCCGAGGTTATTTCCTTAATGTCAAATCCAATCTGGCTTAAAAGAGTTTTTGCCACTTCTTGTAATTCTCTCGGCATCTTACCAAGAAAAAAAAATACCACAGCTCTCAACATTGTTACGCCAATTTGTGTAATGCAGCCAATGTTTTCTCTCCAGGTTGACCAGGAGGAGATGACAGCTAAGCAGAAATTGTTCAATTACCTTTGAAACCCAGCCATTTTAAGGAGGCGAGGCAGGACCTCTTCAAATGCCCCTGGCAGCACTAGCCAAAGGGCGGTTCCCCTTTTTTAGAAAGTGAATGCAGAGATTCAGCATTCCCCCAGTAACCAATACACTAGAAAGAGATTAACTGTGATACACAGCTACCCACTGGCCAGGACAAAGGGACAAATTTGTCCTCCAGCAAAACAGGCTCCTGTGAACCTAATGAGGGCAGTGCCTACACTCACTGCAGCTATGCAGCTTGCATTCCCAAAAAATGTTGATCCCAGCTATTCAAAATCCCGCTGAATGCTGATTAATATCAGGGTTGACTCCTGATCCATGATCCCCCTTCTGACCACCCTGCAACCCTGTCCCCAGGAGAGCTGGGGTGCAGGACTTAAAAGGGCTTGACCACCCTACCACCCCTTCCTGAGCCTCCACAGACTCAACACGAGTCTGCGTTGCTGTCCCTGCTTCTAAAACGCTCACATGCCCAGCAGCAGCATCCCTGCACCATGTGCTAGGTAGCAGCAACCATCCCACCCTGCCCCACTTCCCTCTCCCCATCCTCAGGTACGAGATAGGTACCAAAGAGTGGTTGAAAGTGTGGGGAGGGTCCTACATTAGGGGCATCCAGCCTCTTCCTTCTTCTGCACCATGGAGCACAGGCAAGCACCACATAAGGCCACGATGGGGGTGGCTGGGGGTCTGTAACACCATAAATCTACACCTAGACAGTGCCAGGTACTGCAGTCTCTGCCAATTTTCACCCTTCGTTGAGTGTCCCCAAATACAGACACTGATTCTCAGAAGTCATCATGGTTGGTCTTCTTGATTTATGAACCATGAAGGAAGAACTGATAAAGAAAGTAAATGAAAGTAGGGCTTAAAGTAAAACATTCTTGAGATGGATCTGTGTCTGTCTTTTCCCAGACCCCCACCAACTCAATTCAGGATTCTCTTCATTACGGCAACACCTAACCAAGTAATTAGAATCACCACAAGACTTTAGCCTATAACTTCATATAGCTTCCCCTGAGAAATAAGTTCTACCTAAAGAGAAGAAAGAATGGAAGGGAAAAGTTAAAGCTATTAATCATCCCAAGCTGCAGCAAGGTGCTTATTCTTAATTAACACTCGTCTTCTGTACGAATGTGCACAGTCTTTGCCCCAAAACAAAATCCTGGTTAAATACCTACTCATAGTCAAGGAGAGCTTTATGCACAGAATAGCAGTTGGACTTCAGCGATAAACTGGGAAGAAGTTCCCTTCATCGAAACTTAATTAATGTGCTCCCTTATCAGGTTTCAGAAAACTGCTGAGAAATCACAAGCACTGCACAAAAAAAGTTTCTAGGAGTAGAAAGGTCTAGGATTTCCCATCTGGTAGGAAAAAAGATTAAAACTTGTGTTCATATATACTCTCTAATAGTCTAATAAACTGCAACTATCTGATGTTCTATTAAAGGCCAAAAGGCAAGAATTCAACTAGAAATGTCTTCTATCACTACGTTCTGTACATAAAGTAATGTATAGATGCAATAAGGAAGTTAATTGGTTTCATGTTGCTTGGAGTGCACACGGAAGAAAATTAAAAGAACCCAATTGCTATCTCTAATTAGAATTTCTGAGGAACAACATCGTAGAGATGGACTGTCAGCTTCCTCAGGCATTTCCTACTCATGTCAGTCAAATTTATGCACCCCCTTTCCAATTAGTACCTTAATTGCCTTTCCATAAGTAACAAACTAGTGCTGGCTGCAAGTTTATTTTAATTTAGAGTCACAGGGATGCTAACATCTATAGCTGGGTAAAACACTGTGTTGTAGAGACACCCAAGCACTGCTACATGGTGTATTTCTATTACGAAACTAAACCCTTTATCATCTTCACCTAGGAGGCCAAGGTCCTTCTGGTTAGAGGAGAAAAGAAGTAGGTGAGAGATAGCCTAACTATTTTAATGAAGGGTTTTCTTACCAGATTGGTTTTAACCAAAGCCATAAATGTTAATTACAGGAGTTGAAGCTATGCAGCCCTTTCTGTGGTTGGGAAAAGGTGCAGTGGGCTATGTGATCTGTAGCATTTCTATGCATACACACAGTGTTATTGTATCTGTGACCTAAATGGGACATAAATCGTAGCTGTGCATCAAGCACTGGATGGTTTTGCAGCTCTTCCTGGTTGCACTGACCCTAAGCTGCTCTTCATACCTGCCAGGTTCAGGATCCTATACAGGCAGCAGAGAATGGAGATCGCTCTTTCCCAAATAACCTGTAAGATCCCCTTGAACATTGAATCCTCCTACCCCATAACCTCTCCAAACCCGGTTTAACTCACTGCTGCACATGATATATCTGTATTTGATTTCCTGTGCAACAGCAAGCACTGCACAGTGCTGGGTGCAATCATTACTGGGATCCTGCTAAGACTGATGAGAGACACATTTTGACTGTATAAAGGGCACATAGAAATGGCAAAATCTGTCCATCAGATTCCCAATTATCAACATGGCCTGAAAGCTCTCCTTTGCCAATTACCACTCACTGCTGAAATGGAAAAAGGAAATCAAGTCCAGCTTTTGGGCTACCTCCACACTTCCATCAAGTGCCCCAGCAAAGAGCACTAGGGCGAATGATGCATTTTTTTTACCATCTTCAAAATCCCTGAAAAAGCACCCCTATTAAAACCTGGCCATTTCACTATTCTGAAAAGTATAACTAAGGTTTACTTTCAAAATATACTGTTACAGCATACAGGGATTCGTCATTCAGCTCAGGGAGAGCTGTAGCAGAATTAAGCAGCACGATGCAATAAATAGAAATGACCTTGAAAAAAAATGGTTGGCAATACACCAGAAGTACTTT
>NW_010160422.1:0-23857 GCF_000695765.1 Mesitornis unicolor | reverse complement strand
TCCCTACACAAAAATCAGAGTAATGAAGGAATTTGCTGCCCAATAGCTATGACTTTGCACCTCGTAAGCTAACCACAGTGGTCCAATTTAGTTTTGCTTATTCAAATGTTAGCTGAAGAGTAAAAGCTTTGCATCAGTTATAACTCCATGCAATTAACTGGCCAAAAGCTTGAGGTTTTTTTATTTATCAAGTGTAATGGCAGGATCTCAACACTATAAGAAGGATTTAAAACTGACTAGAAAGCAGGAGCTGACAGGTTAATGGACATTGTTGAAGACAGTGGTGGTGGATGGCAGTTGGGAAATTCTCCATGCAAAGTTTTTTAATGTGGACTCTCCTTCTCTGGAGACATTCAAAACCCGCCTGGACGTGTTCCTGTGTGACCTGGTCTAGGTGATCCTGCTCTGGCAGGGGTTGGACTGGATGATCTTCAGAGGTCCCTTCCAACTCCTACCATTCTGTCATTCATAAAAATTAAGAAACCCAAGTGTTATCAAATTCTTATTCAAATTAAGCACAGCAGCAGCAACAACAACAAATAGGCAAAAGTAAATCAGCTTTTTTAAAGCATTTGAACTTTTAGCAACTTCCCTAGAGAAAATTACAGAGCAATAAAACTACTTTCCCTGTTAATCACATGAGATAAATCAGTATATCTTCTTCCATGCAGAGCAGCTCAGGTTCTTCCTTGGACCATCAGAAGTGCTGTGGTAATCAACAGGACAAAATGTAACGCTACAGTAAACTTGGCAATCTCCAAAAGAAGATGGATACAGAGTTTCACCCAGCAGGTACATGTACCTGAGGAGTAAAGATGTGCAGAGAAAGCAGCATCAGGAGCCCACAGCAGAACCCTCCTCCCCATCCCTTTGTGCCCTACAACTTTGAGTTCACAAGTCAACACAATCCAGAGTAACACAGTCATTCGAGTGAATTAACACCATTTTTGACTCCCTACGGCAGCTTTTACAGTTACACTTGATGCATTGTAACAGCTTGAATAGCAGAACTGCACTGTGCTCCAAAGCAAGAGGATAAACAGAAGACACCATCCCCAGCACCAGTGAGTGACAGGAGATCCTGTTTGCAGCCACTGTTACTGCTCTTAGATTTTCAGCCTAGAAAAGACAATAGTTGCTTGATCCTGGCTGCTACCTTCTCCCCAGTGCATGCTTTCTATGGGTGACTCCTTCCCCAGCACCACAGAGCTCCACCTTGCTGCCAGGAACATCTATGGTCAAGATCCTTCCCAGCCAGGGAGGTAAAGACGTTTGCCCCTGCGTGCGTGCTGGTGTCTTACAAGCTTTGCTCTAAAGCTGTCAACAACCAAATAAATGGACATTATTCAGGAGCTTTCACCCATGAAATATTGGTCTGCTGCAACTACCAATATCCCATAGCCATGGTACGCTTTCAAAAGACAGCATTACAGCATGTAGGAACTCCATGTGATGACTTTCCAGATACCCAGATGAAGAAAATGGTGCTGTCCCGAAGAGCATCAATACAGACTACAGGGACCAACTTTTGAGCTGCATGTGGTGCTTCTGTTAAGTCATTCAGAAGAAGCAAGCATGGCCTGAGCTGCTGCACGTCTCCTGGTGCATTCACAGGGAAAATTTTCCTACAAAGAACCCAAAAGCCCCACGATGTGCTCAGCACTCCCGATCAATGCAGCTGAAATACCTCTTTCTGTAACACCCTGCAGCCTCAGGAAAGCCAGTTTTATTAAGACACCGAGTGGATAGTCCAGCAAATCACTCATCTGTAAACAAATTAATTAGAAGCTTATCCTCAGAGTAACGTCCTAGTACAACAGCAGCCCACAGCAAGAGAATATTAATAGCCCTGTGTGTAAGCAAGAGAAATGCTCTGGGTCTGGGCTCGGAGAGAAACCTTTGATACGCCAGCACAGTCACGGATCCTTTGTATGCTCTACAAGTCATTTCCTGTCCTCTGCCTTTTCTCCTTCTTCTGTGAAGAGGCCATAAAAATATTTAGTTACCTTGTACAATTCTTGACTTGTAAAAAGGAAACCCACATGTGAGCAGAGGGTGTTATTCCTGTGACATGGAATATATCATTCTCTGTTACAAGCACACTCTCTTTAACCATGCAATTCAGATGTGGTGGGAAGAGCAGGTATAAGGTACAAATAACTGTAGGTTTGCTTCTTCAGACTCATTCTTAATGGGTTAACTTACCTTCACCATTTGAGTCCTGCTGCGATAAGGAATTTGAGATGCACCTCAAAATTCAGAGCTGGTTGACTTACAGCACTCAGATGTCAATGGCAATCGCTGCTGTTCACTACAGAACCAAGGGGATCAGACAGGTAACAACCCCATGAGAAGCAAACATGGCTGAAAAAACAGGGTGCTTGGCAGTAATTTTCAGTACAAGACAAATAGCAGGATATCGTGCAGCTGAATAGCCTGGATGATAGATGGCCACCGTAAAACCAAACATTATACAGCAGCTGAGAGCACGGAGTAGAAATACTGCAGTCAGCTTTATAGCAACAGTGAGAACATGACCGAGCTGTAGTTGTCCAAATTCCCTGAAAGGCAAGTGTTAAACTGATGACAGGTGATGCTTCAGACTGGCTAAAAGTGATTTTTGAGCTGTTGGGCAATGAATTTGGCACTAGTCAATTTATTTGTTTAAAATTTATGTGAAGAGCATCCTTGGGACTTCCAAGTCCTTTAGTGCTGCTCCTGCTACATCAACAGAGCACACGGGTACTTTACCCACACCACAGGAACCAGAGCACAGCTTTTTACCAAGGCCTTTAGCACCACACCCCCTGCTTTGTGGAAGCACACAGGACCACTGAGCAGGGTGCTGTCATTCAAAGCCCTGTCAATGTTAGGCACATTCTTCATCAACACCATAGGCAATCAGAGACATCAAAAAGAGCAGAGCAACTGTTGGAAAGGTGGCATACAGCAAAGCCATGGTATGGCTGTCTCAGGTCTCATAATTCCCATTAAGAATAAAATAAAAACAAAAGGTGAGGCTCAAGGTAACAGTGTCCCTTCGACCCTATGGCACCTTCCATCTTTATATCCATCTAGCAAACAAACACTGATAAAGCACACTCCACTGGGGAGCCGGCTGCCCTCCTTCCCCCAGAAGGTCACCCATCTTTTGTCAGGGTGCATGTGTTTAAACTCTAACATGATGCTCTCCTCCTCCTCTTCTTTTGTCTGCTTTTCCTCAGAAGCTCTGGTTGTTGTTTTGGAAAAGGTTAAAGCAATCCCAAATGATATGAAATGAATTCATAAAGCTATTTAGGAGTTTGGTCTCTGCCTTCAGTGGACCTCCAGGAATGGGAATTACAGTCATTTATGAACTAACAGCTGCCTTTAGGAAAATAAGACAGAATCCCAGGATTTGGAAGAAAATTTTAAAACTACAAAGCCTTCATAAATGCTTTAGTTGATGTCCCTAGCACTTGATAAATCCCAATATAGCAAGCCATTGCAGCATTGCTTGTTAGAAGGAAGAGATGTTAATAGCTCAGTGAAGATAAGAAGCAAAATAACTTTAAAAGCAGAATCATGTAACACAAACAAGGAAGGACCCAAGAGCAGCTGCAGTCCAGGAGTAAGATGGTTTCAAAGATGTCAAAAGAATATCTTTAAACATAAGCAGTACTGTCACAAACAGCAGCCATGTGAAATGAACCTTCTCAGCTCTGACACTGCACATCAACCCAGTGCCTTGGAAAATATGTAATATTCAGACTCACACAAATTACACCGGGCAGTTAGAATACAGCGTCACAAAGTGCAATTGAACAACGTTGAAAGGATGCACAAACACTCACAGTTTATCTGATCACAACTGTTAGACCCAGTTTAGTGCTACTATCAGCTGGTAATTGTCAAATGGATGTCTGAAACGACTCAGACTCAGGACAACATGAAAAAACAGTACCAGAAATTTCATAATCCCCCCCAAAATTTAATGCTTATTCCAGGGTATCTCACTTCAAGCGACAGCTACTTCGAGAAGCTACAGAACAATCCCCTCATGGCAGCAGAAACCAAAATGCAATCCTGAACAAGGCAACCTGTGAGCATCAACCCCCAGGATGTGGTCAGAAGCCACCCGAGAGATCTCCATGGGCTGCTGATGGGCCTGGTCATGATTCCTGGTGGCTGGAGCAGATAAAAAGTAGCTGCAAAGAGACAGATCTACTTCCACATGATTTATTATTCCAGTGTAAAAGTTTAATGTTCCTATTTGAACAATTAACGCGTGCTCTCTGGAGCGTAATTGTCGTCTTGCTACTGAAGACACAATGGCTCATGAATCAGTAAGTGCCATGGCCAGGACTCCAACGCACATTTAATCACCAGTTCTTTGTTTCTCTGTATACACCCAGGAGGAAGAAATAGTTTTAATAATAGACACCATTAAAGAAAGATTTTAAAAAAATCAGGAACCTCACACAAACCTCCCTGGGCTTCTGGGACAAATTTGCTCACAGCTGGAAGCCTAATATGTTTAAGGGTAGCTGATCTTACTCTAATACAATTTTTATAAGATTTTTGCAGTCCTGCTATAAAAGCCCATGGCGCAAATCATGGCTGGAACAAGCAGACCTTCCCTTGGGAAAGAATTGGGTTGGCTTTGCTGCAATTTACTCAGTGTAATTTTTTTATCTATATTTATATAGTACTGATCTGTTTCCTGATCATATTTAGCCCCAGAAGAGGAAAGGGGAATTCATTTCAGTGTTACCTTCAATTACTAAGACTTCGGAGTACTCATGACTCAGTGTCTCTGTCTCACAGAATACATTTAAATTATCATTTTGTGAATTATTTCTTTGCTTTGTTTTTTATTATGGGCACACAGCCCAGTCTAAAAAAGAGAAAGCAGTGCTTGGCTTTGAGAAAAATGACACTACTCAACTGGTCTTCTGCTGACATTAACTATTTATTTTTCGGTGCTATTCTGCTGCTATGCAAACCACGATGGCAACAGCATCTAGCAGTGCATTTAATTCTGCTTTACCATTTCATTAACTTTGACCCATTTGGGAAAGCGCAGGTCCAAGAGCCTGCGTCTTGCCCAACTCTGGGAATTGTACTCCTTGTTCTGAAGAACCACTCTGCAAAGAAAGAGTCTCTAGCAGAGTTGCCCCCAAAGTCTTCCCCTTCCATAGCCAATCTTTTTTTGTTAATTTAATCATTTTAACAAAACATCCATGCAAGCTTCTCAGGTCCACGATGGAAGAAAACTGGGGCAGGGGAGGAACAGAGAAAATACCATATAGACATCAGAAGAGAAATAAGAATTTTTACTACAACTTCAGAGCAGCTTCTGCTCGAAGAGAAGACATCGGAGCTCTGATGTTCGTGCAATGCACACTGCAAGCTGGTTCCACCTGCCAGGCCTTATTTGTGGCAATGCTGCATGTATTGGGTTTTCTGTGAGGTGTTTTTCAGTTGTGTTTTAGGTAACAGGGGAAGGGCTATGGAGATGGTCCTTTAAGAAGCTACCTGAAAAGCTTCCCCTTTTCCTTTGTCAGACCCACCTCTGACCAGGGCCAAGCCAATCAGCGTCCCTGCGAATTCATGTATTTAAGGGAGGTGCAGGGCATGCCTCACTCTCTCTCTGGCACCAGCCCTGACCAGCGCGGCCCCAGGTGCGGGTGGCACAGCCCCGGCCTTGCCCGGCTGGCCCCAACCACAACTTAAGCTTAAGCCCTGCTGCAGCTTCATCCCAAAAAAGAGAGAGAGAGCCGGGATCTCCATACCCATCAGAGGAGACCTGCAGCAGAGAAAGGAGTGGGCCCCAAGGAGAACAACTTTGAAGAACACCAAGGTCGGTTCGAAGGAAAGAAAGGAGAGGGAGGAGGAGGACACTGAGCCCAAGTTCCCCTTTTGCAACCCGTGGTGAGAGCGAGGTCAACTGCCTGCAGCCTGTAGAGTTCACTGGTGGAGCAGGGCCACATGAGCAGGTGGCTGCTCCTGAAGAAGCCGTGACTCTGGGCAGTGCATGCTGGAACAGTTCGTGTGTGAGGGAACTCTGATCATGAGCAGACCCAGATTGGACTTTTGAGGACTTTTTCCCCTATGGAAAGGGGGCCACGTGGAAGCAGAGAGAGACCCTGGGCTGAGCCTTCCTACTCCTGAGAAGCACATGGCATGAAACCGACTGCAACCCCCCATTCCCATCCCCCTGCATCTCAAGGCAAAGGTGGAGGGGGAAGGAAAAGAAACCAGGAACAAAAGCTGAGCCCAGGAAGAAGGGAGGGGTGGGGGGGAAGGTGTTTGATTTTAAGATCTGGTTGTATCTCCCATTGTTCTACTCTGATGTTGGTAACAAATTAAAATTGTTTTGGTTTTTTTTATTCCTTATGATGAGTCTGTCTTTTGCCTGTGACCTGTATAAGTGGTGAGAAGCTCTCCCAGTCCCTATTTTGACTAGTCCTTTTTGGGGCATCGTGGTGCTCGGTTATGCACTGGGCCTAAACCACGACACTGCAGAACAAATCATTCAATTTACAGTTCCATAAAGTCATCCAGAGAAATATAAAAAGTCAAGCTGGGTTCCTTTTCCTTCTCACATGCTCCCTCTGGGAAGAAAGATTCTCAAAGACAAATTAGGTGCTAGGTACATCTCTGTAATCTGAGAGCCTCATTGAGGTTACAGGATGGTAACTCATGCAAAATAGTGAAAAGACAAAAGAAAAAACCCTGTTAACTATGAAAAACTGCAAAACGCACCACCCCATGCTACAGAAAGTTAAGAGTATAAGATCACCTGTTCTCTTAACATACGTACAACTTACACTTGTAAATATTATTCTGACATAAAGAACCATGACACTGGCTTAAAATTTGATTTTTCATTTCAAAACAAACTGGGGAGTCTTTATTTGTCATTGTTATCTGACAGCCCAAGGTGCCTGTTTCTTCAGCAATTATAGTAGAAACATTCTCCTAAAACATAAATCAGATTCATGTAAAAAACAGTATGACAAAGATCTGGAGCCTTAAGAAAAAAAATAGCCTGTTATTTGAAATATTTGGCATTACTCTGCCACTGAAAATACATAGGCTCAAATTATGCTGGTAAATTAAACAGTGCTGAGGAACATCCCCAGGCACTCAAGTGCCATCAACAACACTGTTAAATTGTAAGCGCGATCCATAACATCATTTTTGGCCACAGTCAACTGTCACTGAACCAACAGAGACCAGCCCAAAACTCAGTCCACGTGTGGCCACTTTAATGGCAAAGTCAGGAGAGTTCAGTAAGAGGAGGTTGTCCGGTGCAAATGGGTCTCAGCACCAGAGAAAGGATTAGAGCACATTTAGTTTACAAGCGTTGCTATAACCACTCAGAAGAGCCATGGGGAACAATATGTTACATTCTGAAGTTAATCCAAGATTTGCTGCTACCCTTCAAAAGAGTCAAAGTGCAGAGAAAATTAAACAGCATTTAGTTTATTTCTTGTAATTTGGCAGAAAGAAGCCTAAGTTTCTTACTTGGGGATTCAACAAACAGTTCAATGCTATTTTGCTATTTCAAAGACGATCCTCAGTTACATTCTCATCCATTTTAAACAGCATCCACATTGGTTTATCTTCTTTACAACTAAACTACTGCAGTTCTTTAGAGAAGCATTGACTGCAGAGATTCTTAGAGTAAATCATTTTCAGATATACAGATAAGTGTTTAAATCCTGCTACTTGTGCAGTATACAACAATACACCATGAAGGCTCCCATCTCCATTCTATGGGGACAGAGAATCCAGAGCATCTCAATGAGACACCTCTTGTGCTCTTCCCTCACACCAAAGAGGAGCAAGTTGAACGGTGCAAGGCAGTCTGCACTTCCATAATACCCCAATTTAAGGGTTGTCTTCTCACGATCTGAGTTACTCTGGCTAGTGACGACATGACACACTCAGGGTGAAGGAGGAAAACAAGCATAATATAACACAAAAACATTCCAGTGGACAATATTCTTTAATAACATTTCCCATGAGAGGCCAGTGGCTCCTTAAAGCCAGTGAATTGTAAATAGCATATCCATGAACTGCATGCTACAGGAAAACAGTTTGTAATCCCCCTATTAATCCTTGGCATCAGGGCACACACAGTATAATTATAGACTGCGGCAGAATAATTTGAAAACTTTATTCCACAGGGCCATAATTATATCCTAGCTGTAATCCTTTAATTGCCAATATCATTATAGACATACCATATGACTAGATGAACAAATGTACTAAAACACTCTGAGAGCAAGCCACAGTAAAAGCGACAGCATAGCCAGGGATGCAGGGTATTAAACAAGAGGCACGATTAATAAGTAATAATAATAATCAGAAAACAGCCTAGAAAACATCAGCATTTCCACTCTTTACATATTTGTTGCACCAACAGTAAGTTTTCTAGAGCACCTTACTGGATGCACAAATTAAAACTACTGAAAGAAATCTGTCATAAATTGTCACTTATGTCAATTGTCAAGCAAAGGGCAGAAGTAGATTTCTAGCAATTCATTGGAAAGAAATGAGGACTTAAACTGCAGGAGATGCTGACCCAGTCCAAAGTGGAATGAAACCACAATGCACCATACATCCAAGAGCTACTGAAGACTATTCTTCTGGTCATCTCTTTATATTCTCCACACTAACACTGTCAATCTCTCATTTTTATCTGGCTGTGTCCCTACTCATAAACTAATTCCAGGCACCCTAAGTGCCTAGCCAAGACCCTTAGCACCCAGCTGTCAATACTGGAGCTACTCTGTGGGCCAGGTAGGTGCCCATCACCTCAGCAATGTATCTTCTATTTTATTTTGACTACATCCTAATGGGAACTGACCCAAAGCATCTGTCTCCTGGACCAAACTGCAGATTACCAGTAGAAACAAAATTACGAGCAATACAGGTTTGCATTAAAATAAAAAAAAAATTTAAAAAAATCTCTCTTTCATATACAGGATCTACCACCTGTCAAAGGCAGGGAACAATTTTCCCTTTGTAGAAGTGGCTGCAACTCTTGTCATTACCCCACAGGGTGCCAGAAAAACAACAGCACAGCAAACTGCTGAAAAATTGCTTGAGATGAATGCAGCCTCCCAGCTGAACTACACTGCTACTTACTGAGGTACAATAAATACAACAGGGCAGCACTTCTTCAAGTGCAGATGTACGTGACTGCACAGGCATCACAAACACAAAACGCACATGATGGCAAAATCAAAATGCGTGGTGGCCATCATCCTTGTAAATACCCTCTATTTTCTGACTTCTCAAATCCCCATCAGCTCATTGTTTCCCAGGCAGTCAAAGGGTTAAACACCTCCCATTACTGGTAGCCCTATCACTTCCTTGCTCTAATTACAGATGAAGATAAATTCAAAGTGAGGAAACAATTCTTTCATGATTTTCCATACATTCATTCATAACATGAGATGTTGTGCTTGTTGGGAAATGCAAAATCTTTAATTTTGGAACAGCTGACGTAACTGAGAAAATGTAACATGCTCCTGGGATCACAAGCAAAGCAGCACCAACTTCAAACTAGACATAGGTAAGAAGTGATGACTAATAATGCAACCTAGTTATGTTCATCAACTGAACTCAAGAGAACTTGAAGGGAAATAGCTCTAGAGAAGCAGGAAAGATGACAGGGAGCCTGTTTAATTATTTACAGGTACTCACGAATCCCATGCCTCTCCCCAGGACGACACCTTAGTTTTTATTATAATATATTGGTAAAACATAAAAGTCTGATTCAAATCTCTAAGGAATCCAAATTGCTCCCTCTTCCCAATTCCATTGATGGAAAGTTAGAAAATAATCCAAATGTCCTGATTTAGCCTGACCTCTGCTTCAACGATAGCTGAAGGCAGCAGACATCCTTAGGCTGGCTCAGAAGCCTTTCATCTGCCTGGCAGGGGAGCGCTGCAAGACACAAATGCCACCGAAACTGCACTGCAGGGAGTGGACAAAATCTCCTTCTTGGACAACGTGACAACAACTGGTACACACGAGAAAGCCACCACCTCACAGGAACTCTGTGCTCAGTGCTGTAGGGACACAGCACAGCAGCTGTCAGACACTCTCTGTTTCCTGAGGCACATCAAACCAGCTGTGCTAGCACACCCTTACCTGGCACGTGAAGAAGCTGCAGTATATGCAAATTACTCTTAAACCATTCATAAAATACAGGTAGAAAGCGTAACTAAGACTTACCAGGTTGGCACAGTTAGACTAAGGCATACAAGCAGGACTACAGAGATTCGTTTAAGTAAGGTAAAAAATCCTCAACTCATCTGGAAACTGAAGCATCACAGCACCCAGCCTTCCTCACTTTTTATCATAGATTTTTTACAGTCAACTGAATGGAGAAGAGAAGGCAGATGGGAGACCTCATCACCACCTACAACTACCTAAAGGGAGGTTGTAGAGAGGTGGGTGCTGGTCTTTTCTCCCAGGTGATGGAGGATAGAACAAGGGGAAATGGCACCAAGCTGTGCCAAGGGAGATTCAGGTTAGAGATAAGGAAGCAGTTCTTTACTGAGAGGGTTGTCAGAGGCTGGAACAGGCTGCCCAGGGAGGTGGTGGAGTCACCATTCCTGGATGTATTTAAAGAGTGGGTAGACGAGGTACTTAGGGATATGGTTTAGGGGGTAGACAGGAGCGGTTGGACGTGATGATCTCGGAGGTCTTTTCCAACCGAGCGATTCTGTGATTCTGTGTGTGATTCTGTGAGAAAGCACTGCCAAAGGATGAGTCAAACCAACCTGGTATTCTAGGATGAGATGACTTGCCCTCAGGATATAATTATGCTCTTTGTGCCCAAAGTGACCTTGTCAGACATCTGCACTGAATGACTTGACAGTTACATCAGAGCAGACAAACGCTAAGGTACTGTCTAGGAGGTAATCCCTAGGAAAAGATCAGGAAAAAGTATACAGAAATAAAGTGTTTTGCCCCAAATGATGCAGCATGGCCAAGACCAACATGGCAGGAGACAGCAAAAAAATAAGATCTAGAAGGTTACAGGATAAATAACATCAAAAAGGTCTTTTCCACTGAGGCTGGGTAAGGCCCTGAGTGTTTACAGGAGAATCATCAGACCTGAAGCAGTAAGAACAAAAGGAGCTACAGAAGCAAGTTATAACTATGTATAATACCACCTCTTTCTTCTGTCATGTACAAACCTAAGAAGTTGAATTACAGACACTCTCCTTCACTACTTTCTCTCTTTGTGTTTTTCTTCACCTTTTGAAGAAATGCTCTTGGTAAAGAGCAGTGCATGACAAGGAGGTACCTGGCTGTTCCTTGCCATAGCTGTACCGGAGCTTTCATTCACTGGAACTATCTGACAGGCACCACAAAGCACTCTTTAATATTATGCAATGCACTTTTCAATTAAGCAAGAGGCTGCATATCTCTGCTCAGTATCCCTGGTGGTTTTAGATAAGCTTTTCACTTGTTCCATCTCCAACACTTGTTTGGCACAACAGTAATTTTTCCAGATGAGAGAGAACCCAGTGATCATAAAGAATGAATTATTTACAGCAAGATCAGTACTCCACGTCTTCACTAATTGCATTTAATTGAAAATACCACACTGAACATATGCACAATGCTCTTCAGGTTCACAAAAGCCTTAAGTGTTTTTAAATAGTACTGAAAAAAGGAAAACACTGAGGATCAGTAACAGGAAACAACACCTTGAACTTGCAGAGCATTGACTCAAATCAAGCCAAAGTTAATCAAGGCTAAAACACATTATTTGCTAATTGGTTGATGGGAACAGGTAATCCACTTTTCTAATGGGCATATGGTAACAAACCACCACCAAAGTCAGAAGCCCCAATTAAAACTATGCACATCGGACTGAACTTCTTGCTGTAATTTAGCTTACCTATGCTCTGTCTTCACGGAATCCCACTGAAGCAATGCTGTTGACCTAGAAAAAAAAAGCGTTCTTTACAGTGCTTTTCAATAGATTTTCAAGGCATTTTACAAGCCAATAAAATGAACAAAGCAGAAGAACCAACTTCACAACACTCATTAAGCAACCAGTAGCAAAGCTCAGGACCAGTTTAGGCCCAGGTTCACTGTTCTGTTTAGTAAACTTGCAGTTTCACTAAACGTGGCAAGTGAATCCAGCAAACAGGAATAGAGAGTTTTCTGCAAGGTTAGTGTCAAATCACCTCACAGAGGTGTCCTGTGATTGCCAGAGCCTGCTCAGCGGACAAAGCAGTACTGCAACCCCTACAGCAACAGCAAGCTGTTAGAGCAGCAAACATTATCCTCACCAGGCTCCAGAAATCTGCCCTGATGCATTAGCTATGAAGGCTTCTCCTTAAGAAATGAGGCTTTGCAAAAGTGTACAAGTAACTGGTGGTGTGCAAGTGTGTGGAGGCAGAAGAGATACCTGCTGGCCCTTCTGGCTTTAGGTCAATTCCTTTCTCTGTCCAAAGAGATTCAAAACCAATGCACGTGCTTCTTTTCAGGTAAGCACCCAAAACAGCAGGTTAGGGAATCAATTTTCAACTTGCTGTTCACAGGTCCTTGTGGTTATTCATTAAGTACTTGCAAGGAATCCATAAAACGTAATTGAAAAGGCAAGCTTACTTGCCAACAAGCTTCAATTAGCCCAGCAGCAGTCAGCAAGACAGAAGAAAGAGGACAAACACATCCATTAGTTTTCTTACTGTTGATGTTGATTTTTTTATGAAGAGTGAACATTAGCACATTTCCTCATCTGTTTTCAAAGCGAGTCTTGCGTGCTTTTTGAAAAAAGTTTCTCTCCCAAAAAATGGGTTCCTATGCCTTATGTCAGAAGTGCAGAGCAAAAACAAAAAGCCACCTCCTACTAACTCCAAGATATCTCAATGCATGCTAAAACTGGAACATGGGAATGCTGGGGATGTGGCACAGTTACCATTTTGTAAGCACCAAGCGAGGGTGCCAGTGTTTCAGCCCACAGCTGCTCAGTGCACTAAGTGTGTAAATCTTCCTCTGAAGCCTGTGTCCAGCCACGTTGTGCTCATGGTTCTGGATTCTGCTGTACAGGCCAGAAACTTAAGTAGTCGGCAGGGCAGTGACAAACTTGAAACACAGATTTAAACACAGACAAGCTGATGTAACACTGAAACAAGCTGGAACAGCACATTATACTAGATCACCCATTTCCTTCTTAGTGAGAGGACTGTGCAAAGTAAGCTTCAATGTGTTCCTCCCAAAAGCTGAGCTTTAAGTTCAAAAGCATTCAGAACCAGGCTTGAGTCATGGAGTCCCATTTTGCTTAATTTCTAATTTATGCTAAACAACTAATTGCTTGGTCTCAATCTCATGCAAGTTAAAACCAAATTGATGTGTTTTGCAAAATTCTTACTGGGCTATGCAAACCATTACAAAACCTCTGCTGACAGAAATCAGATAAATACCAGCATAGAGAATAGGATTTCCTACTCTATTTATATTTAAACCATAGAAGAACAAACAAAGTGTCCACAACACAAGAAGACGTACCCATAATACGGTAGTTAAGCCCTGAAGCAGGCTGCTAGAAATGTTGAGGAACCTCCATTCACAGAAACTTGAAACTGGACTGTCCTTGAGCAACCACACCTGACTTCAAAGTGAGCCCTGCACTGAGCAGGAGTCTGGACCAGATGTCTCCAGAGGTCCCTTCCAGCTCCTGTGTTACTGTGATTCCAAGTACATTGACATATAAATGGAAAGCTAACCTTGTGAAACAAAATGGATGAGTACATAAATCATGACAACCACAAACATTCATAAAGATGTTAACAGCTTTTATTTCACTGGTGCAAGGCCCATGTGTCATCCACCACTCACCAACATCAAAACAAAACATCTTCTTCTATAAAACAGTTTCAGAAAACCCAAAGCAAAGTAACAGTGGCTATAATAAACTTCATACAATACTGTAAATCACTTAGCTTGTGTCATCCAAACAAGAACAAATCAAGTTTCTAGCATACATGGCTTTTTTTTTTGCCAAAAAAATACCAGCACAACTCCAATACATGCCTCACACCTGGAAATGCGTAACATCACTCCATGACATTGACAGCTGTTCGTGCTTAGAACTAGTCATCAATTTACCCTACCAATATCTTAAAATACAAAATGATATGAAAAACCTACATTTACAAAGTACAGTCCCAATCCTGCAATCTAATCCTTCTGGGCAGGTACCTGCAACCTTTCCAACTCCCCTGAAGGCAATGTGGTATTTAGTGCTCCATTGCTGAAGATTTGATTGCAGAATCAGGGCACAAGTGGGAAAGGTTTACATCTTCCCACAAGCAGTAAAACACGGCCTTATTCTTCTAGATTCAGTTTCAGTAGTATTTGCACAACCTCCTAAACCGAGACTTACCTATTTTCAATTACCTCACATTTAGGAAGAAAGAAGGATAGGCTTTAAAGTAGTCAGCAGAGAAATGGCTTGTACTGAAATGACCTGGGGCTGTAAGTTGTGCTTTAGTGCACTGTGGTGATCCAAATGCTTCCAAGAGTTAACCACATCCTGCTTCTGTATTTACAGTATCTGCTGCCGTCCTCTGCATTATGTGAGTTTCTTCACCAGCAAGATATCAGAGATCTTGTTTCCATCAGACGAGCATTATGACATGACTCCAAAAACAGGATTATGACGACAAATACTAGGGCCATACTCTTCATAGTCTTTCTTGGTGTGACATACTTGGAAGAACTCTGGCTATGAAAATATAAAGCAAATCCCTCAAAAGCATAAGCATATATCAAGTAGAAAAATCAACAAATAAACTAATGCCTTAACATTTTCGTAGATTACAGCTTTATGATGTGGTATTGCATTTTTTAAATAGAATAAAATGTGAAATATTAGGATATGAATACAATTAATCAAGACTAGTTTGTCTGGATAGAAGACTGCTTTTAAACACAGCAATAAGAAACTCCACTTCAGAGATAGGAATTGCTCTCATTTTCCTGTATTTGCTTCTCTCTCAGGTTTAAGACCACCGACTGGGACCCCATATCCCTGAAGTCCTAACTAATCTCTAGTGCTGACTTCAAGAATAAAGGCACTAGATTGCAACTATCATATAAACACTACTTCAGAATTATGTCAAATCATGACAACCTTACTCAAGTAAAGCTCCCACCTGCCTTGTTCAAATTTTACCGATACAAGTTTGATAAGAATGTGACACAGTTTAGGCTGTCACAATGAAAAGGCTTAAAACTTAAAACAACATGCATCAAAAAAGACACCCAAAAACCCCACAACAACTTTCATAAATACTTACTGTTGAAGCCAGCATGGAACCGCCAAACCAAACTGCGTAACGCTGCATGTGGTGTGTTATCACTTGTACTTCAACTGGTTTGGGCTAAGAAAAACAGGTTTTATTAGGTTTATGTTTTCTGGCAAGATTCTTTCAAACTGAAAACGCTCAGACCCAGACACCTTCACTCCTCCATTCGCATCACCATCTAAAACTTATTACTCAGTCTGCCATGAGCAGTAGGAGACCAAGTCATAAAACTCTTTGTGATTAGCTGAAGGACACAATTAAATTTCTCTCATCTACTGCTAAGACCACGTATCTTCTAGAAGGGAAACCATAAATGCTCTTAGAGACTACTCACAGTAACTTTAAGATTCCTGTAAAGACATGTCATACATAAGGCTATCAGCACATTTAACACCACATACATATATACTGCTCATTTTACAACACTGCATTTTCACTACTGAGGTGAACATTTTGAACTTTATCTCTTTCACTATCCACGTAATTAATGCACTTGAAACATTTACGTACTTTTATTCGTCCACCACTGAGTTCCTCACTAAGTCGCAATCTTGCATCCACTACTCTTTTCAAATCCCTTTGCAGTCGTCGTCCAAAGTCCCTGAACATCGTGGATCCTCCTGAGAGGACCACATTCTGTGCAGAAATAAAGACACATTCTTTAAAGACATCTATCTTCAAGCAAGTTTCCCAAAAGTCAACACTGCAGAGGTGACAATATGGACCTTAACATATTAGGAAGCTGCAAAGCAACATCTTAAGCATTGCTCAACTTCCATAGGAGGTCCGTGGTCCCATTTTCTATTTTTTTCCCCCTTTAAAAGAGTTATATGTAGAATAAGTTATTGCAAAAGAGAAGGATTCCCTTAAAATGGTGAGCTAGTACCCTACGTGTGCAGAGTAGCAGAAATAAGACACTACATCAAGAAGTTTCCCAGGGATGCTCACAGTAAGCAGTTTTAGCCCTGATACCAAGTAAGGCTTTATCCTCATTGCATTACTGTTAGTGTCTTTCCAAAAGCTATAAAGTTATCTAGAACTCTTTTTTGTATTTTAAGAGTTAAACTTCTAAATAGAGCAACGACTAAATCCAATGGTTCTTCAAGAAGGTACCAGACCTCCAAAGAGGACTGCAGCACAGAGAAAGGTACAATGCCTTTCATCATCTATACCTGCTTGCCTGGAATTACTTGGTTTTCAGAACCCAAAGTCTCTTAGCCTGGACTTGTATTTGGATTCTAAACAGGGGGTTTCGAATGTCCCAGCCTTAATTCTGATAATGTTGCAGAGTCGTAGACTAATGCAGAAGTCATTTCAAAGGGCAGGGAGAAAACAGGAAACCTAGAAGATAACATTGGTGGCAGCAAAAGTGCATTTCATTATCAGAAAAATGAACTCTGTGACCAAACTGCATGCATACCCTTGCATCCTGCTGCAACTGCAGACCAAAATGCCCATCAGTGCTTACTAGAGCTACTCATATGCCTGAGACATGTCCACAAGGAACTCAACTGAGATCATGAGTTCATTGTTCACAGATCAAAGGATTACCTCTCAGTAACAGTTTGATTGCTTGTTTCAGGTTTTTTTGTTTGTTTTGTTGTTGCTGGTTTTTTGTGGTGGTTTTTTTGTTTGCGTGTCTGTGTTTGTTTTTTTACACTGCAGACCAAGACTGTGCACATTATGAAAGAATCCCTGAAGCACGAGCCAGGAAGCCTGCGCACAGATCTGAAGAGTCAGATGTGCATAATAAACATTCACACTTGCAAGGTGTAGAAGTAACTGCTTGGATTTTAAGCAACAGATAACAAGGATGATCTTGTTTGTAACTTGTAAAGTGAGAAGAAAGCTGTTTGTTTATTCATGGAGAAAAAAAAAAAACCCTCTGCATATCATAAAAACCAACACAGTAGGAAAAACTCATTTCTTCACATCTTCAGATTCTCTGCAGTATAAAAGAGCATATAACAAGGCAGGTATGCTTAAAAGAAAAGCACACTTCCCTGTAACATTACTGAAACATTTCCCAAAAGAAAGAAGATGACAAAGAAGAGAAATGGAGACAGAAACCACAACTGATCCCAAAATTAAACCAGAAGAGAGATTCCCCCTGCTTCCTCCACACACAGGAACATCTCTTCCCCTGCCTCAAAGTGGTCACGCACTCCACATGGGAAAAGAAAACTGCTAATGGGGAAAAAAGACAAAGACAACAACCAACCTGAGTGATGAAATAGCAATTAAAAAGATGCCATCAGAAAATATTACCTGGAGATAATGAAGTTGGTGAAGACAGTGAAAGCAATAATTTTATTGAAAGCAAATTAAACTTCAAGTATACTCCATAAAGTGGACAATGCTACCACTAAAAATAGATTTCAGAATACACCCGAGACCAACTCATGTAACTACAGAGTAAGCAGTAACACTGGGAGCATCTTTTATCTTCTTTTTAGAAGCTAAGAGGTTACATCTTCCTCGGGTTATGATTTTTTCAAGTACTTCTACACCCTGAAAGAAGTTCACCAGTAATACTGGTCAAGGAGAACAGAAGCACTAGGCTATACCTGTTGAAAAAATGAGTCGTCTCATTATCACATATGTGCACAAACGAGGCCAAGCAGAATTTTGTATATAACTAACTAGGTGACACCAACTGCCATTATAAGATGAATTATTACACAGTTACAGTTCCCCTGCTCCCTACACTTTCTGACAGCACTGGGCCAAACCTGCACAAACTCTTTAGCAGAAGCCTGCTCAGGCATAGACTTCAGTAAATTATCAAACTCAGCAGGTCAGATTTGTGCAAGGTCAGAAGCCAGGCACCCCTCACTCATAACAAAAGCGGAATCCATACATATTCCCACCCCTCAAGCAACACACCCACCACTTACAGAGAACCTAATGAAGGTGGGAAAAGACTATCAGATAAAAAAAACCAAACCTCAAACTCCCTATAAACAACTGAGAAACCACAGCACCAGCAAATACCCTCTCTAGAACCAGACTGTAACACAACACAGTAATTCCAGTAACTACTCAACGAAAAAGCTAACAATGAAGCATGCTAAATACATCTGGAGAAAGCTTACTGGTTATGCTTGAGTTTTCAGCCTGCCCAGAAATTCTCTGGCCTCCCAGAAAAAGCCATTGAGGAAGTCAGGATTTAAGTTTCTGTTTCCAGCTGATTCCTTTAAACAAGACTTCTTCTGATCTTCCTCTGCTCAAACCCACTTTGGCTGGTTTAACAGCTCAAAGCAGACCACCGGTTTCACAGCTAACGCTGATACCATCTGACAGAAAGAAGCTTCAGCTGATTTTTGCTTTTATAGCTGACTGGTTGGAAACCTAAGTTGTTTCAAAAGAATGTATTCCCTTAGAAGAAAGGGATGAAAACATCCATGCACCTGAAAAAGCTAACCACAAGCAAATAATGAAAGTGAGCCATTTCTGGAAGAAAACCTCATCTCAGAGGGCTGGCAAGGAATTTCTCACTTTTCATCCATACTTTTTGCTTCTCTTATGAACTCTGGGATATTGAGTCTCTCTCCACACCATTTCTGGTATTGTGCCTGTACAGTGCAATGCTGCAGAGATAAGAGGCCATCTAAGAAAATAACCCAGTTACAGTAACAGAAATCTCTGTCTAAATAAAGTTTACATAAAGATTACAAAAAGTTAAGTTAGCTTCTGCAGAACTCAGTTCTACCAAACACAAGGTGCTCAACTGGTTTGTGCATCTTTATACCTATAACATGGTATAAGCACACTCTCAGCTGGACACTTCAGACTTTGCAGCACCCAACTGAGAATCACCCATTGCTTTTCTGGTTATTTCCCTTCCTTCCAAATGACAGCGTAAATTAAAGTTGTTTACCATGACACAACCATACCACCAGAGACATAACAAGAGCAATATATGACCACTAATAAAAGTTATTATGGATAAAAACGGTAAGGCTCACAAGTTGAAGCCAAGCACTTCATGAACAAGAGAATTAATTAAGCTACGTGCCTCTGTTTATTTAGTTAAAACAGGGCAGTATTTGCCATCATTATATGGAAAGTATAAGGAGAACTATTATACATAACAACAAATATGTTACAAAATTAAATGTTCTGTGAGAAACACTATTTTTAAATGTTTGGCTTTTAATGATGAAGAAACAATCTCTGTTTCTTTGGAATCATTATTTTCTCTGTTCATTACAAGTAAGAGCAAAGTATTTCAGCGTGACTTACGGTCATGCTGTTCCACAGAAATATGCGTGCACTCGGACACAAAAGTAACCACAAAATACTGCAGATGTATTGAGCCACAGTCAAACCAGCTAGCACGGGTAATGTTATAAATTTAATTACAGCTTTGATAGGAATAAACTATCACAGACTGTATTTCTCCCTGCAGCTCAGCAGCGTCCAGCCTGACGCTGCACAGCAGTCTAAAGCTGCACAGCAGCCTAATGCTGCACAGCAGTCTGGCAGCGCCATCTACACACCACACAGCACATCTGAAGTTGTTTTCACACAAAGTACTAACCAGCAATTCAAGTCAGTAGTGATGTTACGGGGATGTTTACTATCCCTTTAGTCTCCCACATCCCAGATCTTTCCAGGCTTTGAGGATGGTTCATTATGACCTGGGCAGTTAAAAGTTTAACCTTACAAGAGAACGCAGATACAACTGTAGTCCAAACCTTAACTGTATCAGCAAGCTCAAGTTCACTACTGTTCACATAGGCTGCAAACCCAGCTAAAAAGTCATCTTCTTCAAAGGAGCCAATATCATCAAAATCCTGTCTCCATGCACCTGCATTGCCAACTGAAAACCTGGATGATTTACCTACAATAAAACACCACACTTGCCAATACATGACAGTCCTCACCTCATGCAATGTTTTCAGCTTGAGAAGCTAGCTTAAAAGTTTTGAGGTCAAGGATGCTACAACTAGATCCGTTATGATTTGAATCACAAGTATTTCAAAATAGGTGGCTAGGATCTTTCATACCTGGTTTCAGATGTCACGTATCTTAAATTCTTTCATCCATATATTTGTGCCAAAAACACAGTAGAGAAAAGTTGAAAGAAATCAATTTTTGGGACAGTGAATGACCCTACACTTATATCCTTTCCACTGGGAGAAGGCACAGACCTCAGAAATGTCAATACTGTTTTCATCTCCTGTTACCATCTAAACTCTGCATGAGGTAAAAGGAAAATGAAGTAGAATGTGGAGTAAAAGTGACAGTTTATGAACCTGTTACCAACAAAAAAAAATACTGTTTATTAGAATATCAATCAGTTTTTAGAACTTCTGAAAGCCTTTGTCCACCTTTAAAGTTATAATAATAACTACATTCACTAGGTGACTGTCAAATTCAGCTACTCTTTTTTGACACTAAGTGCCAAAACTCACACCCTAACTGACAAATGCTAGGACAAGTTTCACAGCATTTCCAGGTTGAAAAAGAGATTTTTAAAGAGCCACTAGAATTGAAAACATCCAACACTGTCATCTGTTATGGCTATACCACAGAGATGTTTCCCACTGATGCACGCCAGGTGTGCATTAGTTACACTGTCTCTAGTAGTATGATCACAGTAACATGAAAGCTAGAGGAAGGACCGCTAGACAAACTACACAACCCTCTTCCCAAAGAATGCCAGGGGTGATGCAGTGCCTCACTAAGTCCCACAAAAGCATGATCACATTTCTAGCTACATGCAGGATAGGTCATTTTTCTATGTAATTTAACACACAGGAATGATCCAACATAGCAAGGATGCCAGATTATTTCAGTCATGTGGTAAGACCCAAAATTACTCCTCTGTCATCTCACCTGAGCACTCACTTTAAATTTCATTCTGCTTTCTGAAGATTTGAGTTTGTTAATAAAAAAAAAGTCCACCTTATTTCTTCAAATTTCAATGCAAGTCCCCTGGTTCCAAATCCAGCAGCATACCTATATTCTTCTATTTTAGAACAAAAGCAGCTCATCCCAAGAAATCCAGAATTCTCCACTCTGTGTAAGAATATAAATCAATTCTGCCAAGCAATCACATTAAGATGGTGTAATCATCAGAATTAAGAGTGCATTGCTGGCAACCATTACACAATTAAAAAGGCTTCATCACATGTGAAAGAATGCTTGTGCTTGGTATTGAACAGTTACAGGCTATGAGATCTGGCTGAGGAAGTCAGCTTTATGAAGGTCCTGCTGGTCCAAGTATGAACATAAGGTACGATAACTGGCTTCATAAGAGATGTTGATCAGATTGGGAAACAGGGATCGTGGCAGTAAAAGTCAAAAAAGAGAAATACAATAGGACATCAAAAGATGAGTTGTGAAACGATGCGTCAAAGGGTACACAGCACATACAGTCTGCAAGAAGGGTACTTGCAGGTATTTTCTGCATGAACACTGAGGAAGAATCCGAATACATTTGATGGAATCCTAGCCCCAAAGCCCAGGGCCCTGGCTGGCCACCACGCAGCACTGTGGGCAAGTGAAACTGATAAACCACAGAAATGAAGAGAAAGTACGAGTAGTTTTCTGCACCTATACACTGCTTTAACCAACGAGAACAGAGATACTTGTCTCTTTGCAGTGACCTTGCTCAAAGAGGATAGCAACTATTGGCATCAATAACTACTGATATCTATCACTACATTCAATAGGTGATTGTGTAACGTTGTTTTAATTAAGCAACTATAATGAAAACAGAAAATGGAAAAACAAAGTCTCAATCAGTGGCAAGCCAAGGAAAAGATGTGCCTGCTGATTATGGTGAGGAAAGAGTAACTTAACTTCAATTTTTAAATACCAACTTCTGAAAGTCAGTACTACCCCCCACCCTACCAAGCAATGAACCCATTGCTCTATGGCAACTTCAGCCTTTCAGGAAAAAAAGCACAGAACCTAAGCACCAGCAGACACTAAGAGTTTCCTAAAACCTTCTGCAACAGACTTAAGTTTGAAGTCATTGAAGACATCTATTGCAAAATTCACTCCACAAGAGCTCATTAAGTAGTTTAACTTCCCATTGTAACCTGCTCTGAAGCACTATGTCTCAGTCTAGATTACAGAGTATGTTTACTAGACAACTAAAACAGACTGCAAAATGTTAATAATTACGAATTACCCCAAGATGCAGCTTAGTTGAAACTTAACTTTCATTCTAATAGGTGAGGAAAACTACCCCCTTTCACATGAGCAAGTAAATCTCTCCATGCTATTACTTCACTGAAGTATTGAAGCACTTTATTGGAGTACTTATTCATGAAGAACCAGTGACTGAAAGTACTCTCTGGACTATACCCTGAACAAGTTTAGGCAGGCCCAATTCTTGTCTCCTAAAAGATTTTAAGTCTTCATTTACTTTATACTGAATTCAACACCTGGCTAAAACTGCAGACAGTGGGCAGACAGAAGTCAAGACCATGAGAAAGATATGTATTTGAAACTACTGCTTAATAAAGCAGGAGCCAAAGTGGAGTGAGAGGGGTGAGACCATGACATAACCATTAAAATGGGCAAAAGCCAAAGAATTTAATGCACAAGAATTAACATTATGAATGTCAGATACAAACAACATTCCCCTGCCGCAGTTCCTCAAGGACGCTACTTACCTAAGTATCAAGCCACTGATACAGATAACTCTTATTTTAAAAATAAAAAGCAGCAGATATCAAGATATCACTCAGAAGCGGCACTTCTTTTAACTTAAACTTTATTTCTATTCTAAGTTCATGTTTTTTATAGTGGGGAAAGCGGTAGCTATCTACACGTTTCATGATTATGGCGTTGAAACTTAGTCTTAAAACAAATTAAAACAGAAACACCATACCTTATATAATGGACGCCGGACATCAATGGGACAGTTCTGTATAACTTCATCAACCACATCCGAAATGGATTCCATAAAATCAGGATTAGCAAACTAAAATGAAAAAGAACAGACACTAAGATATTTCCTCCAAAATGCAGAGAAATAAAAGGGCACAAATAGTAGTACTTTTAAATTAGGTAGGTAGGAATCAAAATCATAGAATCAGAGTGGTTTGGGTTGGAAGGGATCTTAAAGCTCCCCCAGTCCAACCCCTGCCATAGGCAGGGACACCTCCCACCAGCCCAGGCTGCTCAAAGCCCCGTCCAACCTGGCCTTGGACACTTTCAAGGAGGAGACATCCATAACTTCTTTGGGCAACCTGTGCCAGTGTCTCACTAACCCCACAGTAAAGAATTTCTTCCTAATATCCAGTCTAAATCTCCCCTCTTCCAGTTTAAAACCATTGCCCTTCATGCTATCACTACACTCCCTAATAAAGAGTCCCTTTCCATCTTTCCTGTAGGCCCCCTTTAAATACCAGAAGGCTGCTGTAAGGCCTCCCCAGAGGCTTCTCTTCTCTTCTCCAGGCTGAACAATCCCAAGTCTCTCAGCCCAGTCACTATTACAATTGGCATTGCTCACCAATTACTCTATTATTATATTATTACAACTATATATTATTACAACT
>NW_010160421.1:25992-56419 GCF_000695765.1 Mesitornis unicolor | reverse complement strand
TTTTTTTTTTTCTTTGTTTTTCGATAGTCACAATATTATAGTAGTGAAAGTTTTCAAATCATCTCCAATTTTCCAATTTCCTTTTATACAATGAAGAAGTGAATTTCTGGAACCGAATCTTGTACCCCCTTTATAATGCCACTGCTTATATTTGCATCAGAACTAATCAACAAAGTTGCTCTCTGTTCCTGTATCTTTATAACATCAGCTGTTACCTTCTCACTCCCCATGACACTTGGGTTTTCTACAAGACCAATAGTGGAAAATTTTCAGCTGAAAATGCAGATGTTGGGGCAATTGTGGTTAGAAGCGCAGATAGGACACACTTCGTGTTTCCACTGGTTTACAGAGAAAAGCCAAATAAACAAAATTACAACTTTGAGAGATTGAGAGTAAGCATTAAAAAGGCTTTAAACATGTAATGGTAGCTCAACTATTCTGAGTTACAATTCACTAGACACAAAAAGTAGTTTCTCCAGTTTGTTAAAGATCAAGTTTTATAACACCTGGCGGGACGAAATCCTGGGTGAAAAGCTAAAGATCTTAAAAAGGTCACTCTTGATGGTAGAACTTGCAAGTTTGAATAATCATGGAATAAAGATGTCAGCAAAGATCTCTACTCACAAAACTACTGTGACCATCAACATAGATAAGAAAATTAATCCCACAGAAACCCTCTGAAAAACACATTTTGGTAATGTACAGCAAAGCCAAACCCTGGGTCTATCATTGTTCTGGTTCACCCAGTAAACACATCTCCAGCAACTGTGAAAAAAGGTGGCACCGGCTGAATCATAAAGATAAGCCCAGCACCACTTACCCATACCAGAAGCGAGGATCACTGGATATGCAGTGGTTGAGATTCCGGTGTGCCAATGCCTTCTTCTTATTTAAGACAAATTCTTGTAATTTCATCTTTACTTCTGTGCTTGCCACTGCACCTGAAATGTCAAAAGTTAAAAAAGGTTATTTAACCAATTAACATACTTCAAATAATTTAAATTTCTAAAAAAGATTCAGAATTTAGTCTTTGATTTCCAGTCCAGAAGAACAACTTTTTTTTCAAAGAGAAAAGAACAAAGTGCTTACAGTAAGGAACTCTCTTTTTCTTTTTCCTTTTTCTTAGCTTTGCATATAATCACAACTTCTATTTGAAAACAGAGATTTAATCAGACATTTATCATTTCACTATAAAAGATTTCTGAAGAGGACTTTTACGCTTGCATAAAAGTAAGCTTAGAATAAAGCACTTGCACGAGGTATTCCAGCTTTCTTTTCATCAAAGGTATTTAAGAAAAAGGGTCTTGTGTACACTCAAGTTTTTAAATGTCACATCTGCAAGCAGAAGGGGAATGAGCCGAATGTCTCATATGTAGATTTTGTCTTGAAAACTCTTGCAAATAGGGACCTCTTTGTTCCAACGTATTTGTGTACAATAAGACCTACATAATATTCCAATTCATTTACAAGTGTGCAATCTATTTCTTCAAATAGAAAATCTAACATTTAAAGAAGAAAGTCAGTAATTTTGTAGCGTAGAGTTAAAATGTCAACTATGTAATTTTTAATCATTATTTCCTCCACAATAGAGACCAGTTTGTTTTACTGCGATGATGGATTAAAATCATCATTTGGTTGACAGAACAGATTCGCAGGCAGAGTTCCTGATGGAGTAATGCATAGAAAGTTTGGCAAGCAGAACATGTGGAAAATGATGGTTCATCGATACCATGGCATAAAGCAAAGGATTCCAAAGGAAAATATCTGAGCTACAAGAAAATGAAAAAGACAGGAAAACTGTCTGCTCTACTGGGAATAAAAACTTAAAATACGACAGGGTGATCTCTTGTCTCCTGAATCCTACTCAACAATGACATTTGACAGACTGGGGAAACAATTTTTTGTATACCGCCAAGAGAAGAAACCTGCAGTATTTCTATAAAGCACTGCCTGAAGATGTAATATTGCTCAACTACTGAAGCAGTTTAGGAAAGCTTGAAAATTTACTTTTTGGGAGCCCTCCCTTTCTCACAGGCTCTACAAACATAGGTTTGGCACGTACCCCAACATGAAGTTCAAATGAGGAGCTCAAGACAAATTCATATGAGTGTAGCAAGCCACATGGCTAGACCAGAATAGGTGACAAATTCATGCTTAAAGGCCTTCTCTCTCCAAAAAGCGTCATCTTTAATCTATTAACATCTTTAAAATAATCAAAACATGGCTGTGTTCTGTCAGTTTTGGATAAATCTAACATTATTTAGAAGACTTAAAGCTAAACATTTTTTGGATCCTGAGGTTTACAAAAGCTCCCTTGGCATGTCTTCCTCCTCAATTAGAAGCTGAAAGGCCCCATATCTGCTTAACAAGATAAGCGCATATGCTTGCCCTTCCCTGGACAACGTCAGAGCCAGAGACAAAGCTGTCATGCAAGACCTTCTGACCATTACTTGGCTCTTGACCTTTGAGATGAAATATCAAAAGAATAAAAAATCCAATTCACATTTGACATACTATCCTGGGTTATTTTGGACCCAGTCACATTGTTACAGGCAGAAGTACAGTGCAATATCCAGCAAAGACGTTAAAGAGGATGTCAAAGGAAGAAAGGGACAATCAGACACGTATGTGATAGTATACATCAGGCATGGGTATAAGCAAAGAGCACAAGAGTAGAAGTCAAACATCAGAAGTCCATACCTATGGAGTAAGTCCATAGGCAGGAAGTAAGACACTCAACACTGATGGAAGTGAAAGGCACGGCAGAGTAAAAGGGCTGGGGCAAACTCAAACACAAAAGCAGGCTGGGTAGAGAGTGGACTGAGAGCAGCGCTGAGGAGAAGGACTGGGGGGTGTTGGTTGATGACAAGCTCAACATGAGCCAGCAATGTACACTTGCAGTCAAGAAGGCCAAATGCATCCTGGGCTGCATGAAAAGAAGTGGGGCCAGCAGGGCAAGGGAGGGGATTCTCTCCCCCTCTACTCCACTCTGATGAGACCCCCATCTGCAGTACTGTATACAGCTCTGGGGCTCCCAACATAAGAAGGACATGGAGCTGATGGAGTACGTCCAGAGGAGCCCCGATCAGCAGGCTGGAGCACCTCTCCTGTGAAGACAGATCGAAGGAGTTTGGCTTGTTCAGCCTGGAGAAGAGAAGGCTCCAGGGGGACCTTATAGCGACCTTCCAATACCTGAAGGGGGCCTACAAGAAAGCTGGAGAGAGACTTTTTACAGGGGCATGTAGTGATAGGACAAGGCAGAATGGCTATAAACTGAAAGAGGAGAGATTTAGATTAGACATTGGGAAGAAGTTCTTCACTGTGAGGGTGGTGAGACACTGGCCCAGGTTGCCCAGGGAAGCTGTGGATGCCCCCTCCCTGGAAGTGTTCAAGGCCAGGTCGGATGGGGCTTTGAACAGCCTGGTCTGGTGGGAGGTGTCCCTGCCCATGGCAGGGGTTGGACTGGATGGTCTTCAAGGTTCCTTCCAACCCGAACCAGTCTGTGATTCTGTGAGGACGGAAGGAACCAGAGAGCAAGAGCTCACACAGTAGCCCTAGCTGGGAGAGCAGCTGGGCACAGTGGGGAAAATGAAAGCTGTGAAGCCTGTTTGCTGGGTCATTTGTTTCAGAGGGCTTGAGTGTTTAAGAGGAGCAAGGAGCAAAGAGTAGATCAACTGATAAAGACTGCAAACAGCGGAGAGCTGCAATGAGCAAAGTACTGTAGACAGGATGGCTCTAAAGAGCCAAAAGACTCAGCCTAGTTACTACCGCTGAGGCAAAAACAAGTTCCGTATTGTCTCAGGATCAAACAGTATCCAAATGTGGGTAAGGCAGGGGTAGTAGGGAGAGGGTAAGGGAGGGCAGAAGCAGGACCAGGCTCCTGCAGGAAGGAGGAGGTTGCACAACGCAAGAGCAGAGAAGTAGAACAAATAGAAGTTAAGGGGAGAAAGCCCTTAACGGACACGTGGGCTGATCACAGCCAGCCAACCTGTAGGAGAAAGCCCAAGACAAGCCATGGCCCAAGGCTGCCCGAGCATCAAGGGACTGAGTCGTCCATGCTCAGGAGGAGGGAGACAGACGATCCCTGTCTAGAAACACTGATGCATGGGACCAGTTCTAGGCTCAATCCTAACACTGGAGAGACAGGATGACCAACTATTGCTCCTTACCCTGTGCAAAAACCACCTTTACATTCATACACATTTTCCTTCCTTTTCTGGAAGTCATGCTTTTGATCCAAAGCTTTATGACAGTAGAAACTAGTTCATGAGGGACAGGTTAAGGCTTCTGAGATGAGAACACAAGGAGCTGATATTATGTTAATCTAAACCAATTTGTGATTTCTCAAAGGTACAAAACAGTATTTTCCTTTTGGCTTACGGTGACAGAGGAAGGAGGAGAAGTATGATGGAGGCGAATAAACTATACATCTATTACACACTCTCCATATTTCAGATCAGGACAGTTTTTAGCTGTGTTGCGCTTAGCAAAATTTTCTGATGTGAGAAAAATAACTTAAGTATCCTTAAGAGTTGAAGTGCTATAATGATTACACAGCATAGTACTTCTTAAGTAAAGAGTAATTTAAAAATAAAACTGTAGCCATGGGAACAGGACCTTCAACTTAACATCCCCAAATTCTGTTTTCTCCTCTACACTTATGTTTCATCCAAAAGGTGCTTTGAGGCTTTTGCTATTTTACAGAGATTCCGGCATTTTTATTTATTTGCAAGTTACGTTAATGAGAAGAGCCAGGTACCAATTTTGCAGAAAAGTCCAGCAAAACATTGATACCGTATCAGCAGTTGAGGAGAACAGCAGGGTGAAGGGGAAACGCTGATAGCTTTAATCTAGTTTGAACTGACTGCTTTTACTTTGGGAAATAACAAAACAGCCTCAGGATGATGGAAAGCATCGCACGTGACAGCCAACTGGGCACCAGAGCAGCCAACCTTCATGATCACCACCTTTGCTCACTCCTGAATGTTAAAATGCTTCTTTTAAGTAGATTCTGATCCTTTGGTCTTTCTCCTAGTACTTAAAATGAGCAAAACCCAAACCAAACACACGTTGGATCTCCTATGAACTGCTGTGAGAAGAAACTGGGGTAGGTCTGTGTGTTCTCTCATTTTGGCCGCAGCTTAAAGCCTGCCATCACAAGATGCACATGCAGAGAGTGAGGAATTCAATCTTCAGATAATTTATTTTAGTCTCTTAGACCCAAGTCCTTTTCTATTAGAAAAATTCTTCTTGGAGCTTTATCTTGTTCCTGGTGCCCAGACAGCATCCCATCTCCTGCCACCCTTCAGCCTTCTCCACATCTTCCACCACAGGCTTCTTTATTTCCTTGGAAATGAAGTCCTAACGAGTTGATAGTACAGCTTGGCGAGGTATTTTGCCTCTCATTCACTTCTAAAAGAAAACCGAACAAGCAACCAAAGTGTCTTTGATAAGGGAAATTGTGAGGTCACAATCATTTCACTGAATCTTGTGAAGTGCATAATGACATGTGGGAAAGCCAACCACAATCTGTAACCTCATGAAAGAAGTACTTTCTGAATGAAAACACTGAGAACTCGGCTACATCTTAAAAGAGTGAAATTAAGAAAAGCGAAAGAAAAAAGAAACGCAGTGTGCATCTGGTGTATTTTATGGGCTTAATATTCTGCCTCCATTAGGAATGCTGCCAAAAATACTTCAAAAAAATGTTAAATCAAGTAAAGAGATGATACGCTTCCTTTTGAAAAATGCTAAAATGGCATTTAGTAAGACAAAAATGAAGATAAAGCATAGAAATACATTTTCTCTTAACCTCAATACCTCCTAACAGTTTACATAAGCTCCCTGTGCAGCCGAGCTCTGTAGCGAGGCTATCATGAAAGTTTCTCCAACTTTATAAAGCTGCTTTATGGCTTCCATTCATCTCCTTTACCTGAATGTGAAATGAGTGCGCTTTTGCTACTTACTCTCTTTTCCTTTCTCTTTGTTTTTTAGCTGCTGAAGTTTCTGCTCTCGGTGCTGCTTCTCCAGCTCCTGCTCCTGTCGGTGCTGCTCCAACTTCCGCTGGTGCTCCAACAGCTCCTGCTGGTGTTTCATTGCCAGCATCTCCTGCTGCTGCTGCAGAGAAGGGACAAGGAGAAAAGGAGTAAATTAAACACAGTCAGACATCTCAGTGCTAAACCAGAAGCTGCTCTCAGGTGACAATAATGTTGCTTAATTCTTAGAAATAGGAAAAATGGATTTTTCCTCATTTAGAGTCTCCTGCACAGACTCACAGGCATTTCTAGTTCAGGACAGCATTTAAGCTAAACCACAGGCACTATATGCTCGGGGCTTCAGGGCACGGTCTGTTTACGAGCACAAGGATCCATACACAAGGACTCTGTTCAGAAAGCATCTAATGTGAAAAAGCAACGAAAAGCTTCCACCCAAACAGATGCTACCCCAACCACTTTGCTGCTGCCAAAGGGTGCAGGGCTGGGTCCCTACTTCATCTGCTGCCACCACTGCCCTGCTGAAGCCTGGGCCTGGACCCTACACTGAGCCAGTGCAGATACCTATGCAAACGGGACTTTCATTTGCTCTCAATCGTCTGTTCAAAGTAAAACCCCACTAGAACACCTTAACTATGAATATTCACATGTTCACCATGTACAAATCCTGTGCTGAAGGAATATCACTGAGCTCACCCAGTCAGGCACTCACAGCAAAATACGCCATCATCAACACAGGCTTCGCAAGACCAGTTCAGTTCCCTCGCACATGTTTTGTGAATACATCTTTTATTATATGACCTTGCACTCTGGTTTCTCCAACGGTCTTCCTCTCTCTGTTCATATAGAAGAGTTCCCATAGACCAGCACAGTTGTATCTTCTTTAACTTCTTCAGACATGGGTCACTTCATGTCTGCTGTGCAAACCTCAAACACCAAGCTAAATATGAAAGGATTAGCTGCCTTGTGGACAAGACCACCACCCGTTTCTGAGCTTAATTATGAAAGAATTACTTCAATATACCAAAAAAATAAAATTCTTCCAAAAAAATCTCAAGGAAGGATTTGCCCTGGCCCTCTCAACTTGCATACATTCACAAGAGGAACCAAGGGACGGGCTACCTAATTAAGGATTTGCAAAGCTTTCAATGAATGTAAGAAATGCTTTTCTTGCAGAAAAGCAGATGACAAACGACAAAGTTTCAGCAGCTTGGCTGGGTATGAAGGGATCTCCATGGGGCTTGCAAAAGGCACTTCCCCTGGTGCAGGGCTTCTCCCTGGAGTTCCACTGAAAATTGCTTTTTCTTAGAAAAAAACAACAAACAAAACAACTCAAACTAAGATCTACCACCTCCCCATTTCATTTGCACCCTCTTCAGTGAGACACATGCTAAAGCCAATGACTTGGGCTGCTCCGATTACCCTTGCAACCCCCCTGAAGGCAGGAGCATGCCGAGTCCCTGCTGCCTGGATGGCCTCACGCCCGCTCTGTACTCTTTATGTTGGCAGCTTATAAACCAGCAGATTGATTTTAAGCTGGCAACCTTAACCTTCAAAACACTTACCACTCTGGTGATAGATGAGACTTCTCTGAGGCTTGGGCTTAATGGGCGCCTGTGCTCAGATACCACCCACTGCTCCCGCTTCACAAAATCCTCTACGTGGAACAGATCAGGGCAAGCCATGGCTACTAAGAGAGGAAACCTGCTCCTTCTGAGAGTGTATCTCACTCCATCCTTCTCAAAACCCTGACAGCACGTGTGGACGCAAGACTCCCACGCCACGTACACCGATTGTTCCTTCTCCTTTTGCACATTTTCCTCTTTACGTTTTTGACAGCAAACTCTTATTTTTAATTTGTGGTATTGTACTATCCAATGCTTCAGCTGTGGATACACTATAGACGATACATACAAAATTACACCATTCTATATAAAGATGCACAAAAAATAATGTAAGAGGTACTTTACAATCTGCCTGGCTATGTGCTGGAAACTCTTGATGGAGGAGTCCCTGCTGTTGTCAGCTCAAGCAGGTAGACCATTGTCAAACACCGCACCCCGGTTAGCAGAATTTGCAGTGATTGCACCTATGTTTGCCTTCCTAATTCTATTGAAGTTTATGTGAACAACAAAAAACCCAGACTCTAAAAACCTACAAAAGGAAAAAAAAAGAAATCCTAGAGGAAACTAGTTTTTTTTGTTTTATAATTAAGCAGCAGCTTCCACTAACACATCTCCATTTGGAGAAAGAGTATCTTTTCAGACTTCCAACAAGTCCACCACATGGTGGGCTTTTATAACCTAGCCATAGAAAGTATGCAAATGAACAATATTTAATGCACAATATGTTAAAACAGGTTTTGTTATTTTTATGAAATCAGGAGCCTTTTCTCTCCATCTGCAGTCTCCTAGGCTTTGCATGCTATGCTTCCCGCAATGGTTTACATACATTAGGATGCTTTAGAAGGAACTGTGCTTTCATTGACATCTGTAGTGAAATGTAAATGAAAAGACCAATTTGTATCTGGATGGCTCATGGAAGTTTCATTAGGGATGTATTGTTTACGCTGATTTTGACCCCAGTTTCCACAAAGCCTATTCTTAACAGAGTTTTCCAATCTTTTCAAAGTTGAGAAAATAAAAATAAAAAATTATGAAGAAACTTTCCCAATCATATCCACGAAAAGCCAAAAAAATACAAAAAAAATTTAAAAAATCACTTTGTTGGTGTCTGCTGCAGCCCCAGAAAATGACTGAAGAAAACACATTTGAGTGCTCTGTCTGAACAGCGATGACTTCTTACAGCATGAATATTTCCCCACATTTAGGGCTGAAAACAAACTACGCAGACAGTATTTGACAGGAAATAGATGGTGCAGGCTCAGTAAAACACAGGGGCGCTGGCAACACGAAGCCTTCTCGGGCAATCCAGCTGCACAGACTGCACCCAGGTTTCACAGCAGCTCCAAGGACCTCGGATAAGGAACTGGGGTGCTGGCCCAAGGTGAGGTTTGCACCGCACGTCGTTGCTGCTACTGGTACCCACCTGGCTGTATTAAAGCCAGAGGGAATATAACTATCCCATTAGATCAGTCTTCCATGCAAAAATGCCCTTCTTTGCTTTAAAACCATAAGCTTTAAAGCTTGCTTGATGCTTGTGTCCTAATTTTGTATTTCGGAGGGGTTAACAATTTAAATTTCTTACTTAAAAATGTTGTTTTCTGCTGAAGCTTTATGAAAAAAGACCCATAAGCAGCCAGAGAACCCACCACTGACTACCAGGAGCAGCAGGAAATCTGCTAACATACAAAAAGCTGTCCTGTGCACAAAACGAATTGAAACTTCAGAAAAATATGAGCTTCTGCTTCAGGTAGAGCAATCGAGGCAAAATTTAACAGATAGTGAGCATTCAGACCTGTGTGTGGTCATCTGCAGTGAGGTCTGACCTTCCTCCCGCGCCATGCACTAAACTTCTGCCAAGGCAATACACCCAGACGTTGTGGGCTTGGTCTGGCATTTAACCTTCCCTTGACTATCTCACTGGGGGGAAAAAAACAGGGTAGCAATGTCTAGTGGGATGCAATCTCCTGCGCCTGGGGCTTTTGGAAAGTGCCCGAGTGAGGAACTCATAGGCATCTCTCAAACTGCAACCCATGGCATACCAAGACACACTTAGGTGGCTCTGGTAAGGATTATTAATCACCAAGCGAGACCATGCTCACATCTCAGGTCTCTGTTGCTGGCAAAGGAATCAGCACCAACTCCGCGATGCCCATGTGTTAATTGCGCGTAGCTGGAGCCGTATGCTTTTTTCCCCAACTCTAATGAAATTTAAATACCTGATAAATACAAAGCAATACACCAAGGGAAAATCCTTGCATTCAGACTAATTCAACTATCAACCCGAGGAGCAAATCGTGTGACAAACATGCACACTGTATTAGGGAGTGCAGCTAGGACCATCTAAATCAGGTGCTCCTGCCAAAATAAATATTTGTAAATATTTGTAACTATGGGGATTCCTGCATATGTTTAATGTCACTGCTTCCACTATTTATGAAAACTACACAAATGTTCAACTGTACCTGTAGTTAGTGTTGCTGGTGCTCATTTAGCATACATTAATATTAATAAATGTAATGAGGAGAACGTAGAGCATTTCGAGGTATTTATCAACTGTCAGCTAGCTGGGAGGACTCAGCAGCACAGTGGATTTTGCCATCACATTCCTCAACTGTCATCAGCTTTTTTAGCATGTCTACCTAGAATGGGGACTGACTCCTTATCGGTAAGTCACTGTCAACTTCCACTGCGCAAAGAAACCTCTTTGTAAGCAAAGTGGAGCTAAAATGTGTTCCTTTAGTCGTTACAACAGAAGTGGAATGGCACAGCTCCGGAATCTTCCAGCATCCAGAAGCCAGCCAGAGCCCTCTCGGAAAGCACGTGGTGCTGACAGCAAAGGTCCCATTAACAGAGAGAAGGAGGACTTATTTCATGGAGATATGTTGCATTAGGACTTCCATAAGCACTCCTCAGTTTGCTAAATAAGTAGCAAGAACATGGGTCCTTCTGGCATCCTGATACCTCACAGACACTACCTTATTCTTCCCCAAGAAGCCAGGCACTGCTCTCTGTCCATGCTCCTCTGCTTCTTCATTCCCATACAACTGGCATTTTAAAGGTGTTTCTGTCATATACCTCATACGGCATAGTAAAATTGCTTAAAATCTGCAAAGCAGGAGAGGTTTTAAAGCTTAGACTATGGCTCCTAGGTTTTTATAATACATGTTTCGAATAGCTACTGCAATTAGTGGAAGGTAGCATAAAACAATCTGTACTCAGGCAGCTCTCCCTTGCTCATGGAGGTAATCACACACTCAAGTCCAGGTGAACGGCAGTTGGCAAACTTATTGCCAAAAAACATCTCCTGCGATCCAAAGCAGCTTAGTGTTGTGTCTGCCTCCTAAGCTGCATTTTGATCTATCTGAGATCATCTACTACAGCTGTTCCAACGTGGTGGGACGTCACCCCGAGCACTTCTGCTGCTCTGTGGGTTTGCTCTCTGTCCTCTGCCCTCGCAGACAGCGAGGCTGGGGCTTTGGTGCAAAGAGTGGTTTTAAGGCAAATCATCTGCCACCTGCTTTGGCAAAATTCTACCGTTTTGGATAGTTAAATGAGGTATTTAAAAGGTTCTGGAGTTCAGATTCTGCAAAAATAAAGGAAAATTGTAGGTGATGATCAAGAAAGAACTCACCAAGACATGTACACATCAAATCACCTCCTGAAAAACCGTGAGCGTTTAGATGGAAGCAAAGCCTGGATTCTGACAGATTTCTGGGAGAACTGTTGCATTGGGTTACTTTAGAGCAATCTCAATGCTGGACATTTGTCTGGCCAGACTCTCTAAGTTCTCCCCATCCTGCTTACTGAAGTCTCAGGCTATGGCTCCAGTTTCCGGATTCACTCTCTGGGCTCCATCACGGAGTGTTTCACGTATCTCCCGGAGCACCAGAGGCTAGTCAGAATTAATCAGCTGTACTGGGAGACGGGGCAGGGGGGAAAATAGTTGTGGTTTTCAGCTGAGGCCAAGACACAAAAATCTGAAAGCACAGCTCAGAAGAACAAACGTCTATCATCTCTTTTCTTGGACACATCAGCAGCTGAAGGTATATTCGGCATGCCCCCTTCCAGCTATTGGGCAGGCTGACAGCAGGCAGTCCTGTGCCAGAAGCTCCTGCAGCCAGCATCTCTTTGGGAAACGATCCTTCCCAGTCGACAGCTTCCTGGGCAAGAGACTGATCTCACTTAGACATATCCTACTGAGAATGTCTGGTGTTCAGGTTTATGAGGCTCAAATGTCTCCAGGAAAGAGAATGATGGTTATGTTCCCTGACTGCCAGCTCTAGGTGAAAAGATCCCATGTTATTAGTTTGGCAGCTTATTAATTTTGCATCCCAGTTTGTTTCCCATCCGATTACTGTTCAATTCTCCTAAAAGGCTGAAAGCTCGTGCAGCAGCTTCATCCCTCTAAACCCTGAATATCTGCAAAGGTGTAGCACTGGGATTGCATTTGTATGTGCCTTTTGCTCCCTGACTGCCATTCCAGTCTAGATTTTACCCTTTCTCCAGCAGCACAGTATCTGATAGTCTTTATAGAAAGCAGTGAGCTCCATCTGTAGTATTCAGCATGTTCAGTTCCTTCTCCTATTTTCCCCTCTAAAGGTGGAGAAAACTCCTTTGCCTTCGTCTCTGCTGGACTTTACATGCTTATTATTGAAAGGGAGGAAAAATCTGTACACCTTGCACCAGGAGCGGCGAACACTCATCTGACCACGGATGGCAATAAGGAATCTCTATAAATCAAAGAACAATATAAACCGCCCTGTAAAGGAAGGAGTCCCAGATGCTTAATGTTAAATGAGATTTTATCATGCCATAAGTGATTATACCTCAGTCCTCAGAGAAGCAGTTATGTCCTCTGTGATCTGCGTTGGGTTGCAGGGAGCAGAGGAGCTAGAATGAGAGCGTTATGCTAAAATCAGTATCAGAAGCAGAGAAGTAGGACAAAGAGGTCCTGTAATGGGAGCAGTTAGAGGAACCACCACTACCGGGTGTCGGTCATTTCAAAGAAGGAAATATGAATAAAGAAAAGGAGGAGCATGGCTCTGTCCACTGATCCACCATTCCTAATCAACTGTGTGAAGAAACAGGGACCAAACCAGAAAGCTGGCGGTGATGGGAGATCACACCATAGCGCTCCCGCCAGGCTTCTCAAACAACGAAGAAAAATAAAGGACAGGGGAAAAAAAGCAGCGAGGACAGAGCACTTGCATCCGCAGCACCGCTGGCAGCGTGGCTACTGACACATGGAGTCAGGTGCCCTTCCTGTGCGACTTTGGGTTCAGCTTCATTTGACAGAAGGTGGACACAGTGGTGAAGTGGGCTGCAAGGTGCTGCTTGTTGTCTGACGCGAGGCAGCGGCAGCCCCAGCGCCTGCAGTGCCCGGAGAAAGGCTGCGTGCTGAAAAGGAACGCTCAACATCCTCTGATGCTTGTGCAAGCACAGCAGAAAAATCATTTTTAAAGGTAAGATGTCAGCAATGTAAATACCAAATATTTATCATTTTTACACACTGCCACTGGTTAAACAGGAAACTTAAACGCAGAGATTAATCCAACAACAGTGTCCATATTGTGTGTATACAAGTGAAGCTATTTCCAACATGATTTATGTTTTAAATACAACTCTGAAAACGTTAAGACACCATATGCAGCAATAGGACTTACAAGTTTATGAATGTTAATTTATCAGCAATGGCATACATTAACAGGTCAATATTGCTGGCATAATGGCGAGATTCTCTGGGGTATTATTTTACTCATGCTCTGACTCAATATGTGCTCTCTTAGGCTACTTGCAATCTATTTTATCTAGCTCAAAAATAAGATAAAGTTGGAGTTGAATACTCTTTCTTCTGCTGTTTATTTTGAAATTTGAGATTGCACAGAGACCATAAGGCTTCTAGCTTCAAAAAAAAAAACCTCCCTGTGCCCCACACATATTTTACTGGGAGACGAATTAATGCTACAAAGGATGAAAGAACAGGAATTTGACCACTTCAAAAGCTCCACAGAAAAAGTGAGCATGTGCTACCAGAAAAAAAAAATAAAAAGAAAATATCCTGTATCTGTTTGTTAGCCAGAGAAATCTGCCATTTCTGCCACTTAAGACAGACATTCAGCCTTCAGAACACCCAGAAGTCAGCCCCATTTAAGTCCAGTTTCAGGAGATTAAGTAACAAGGAAATGCACTGGGTGAACTTCACCAAAGGAACATGGAGCAGCCGAGCTCAGGGGGCAACAGGCGTTTCATCAGAAACCTCTGTATTCTGCTGGAAAGCTGTGAACCCCAACACAAAGAGTAATGGTGCAAGGAGGACAAGGCCAACTCTACCAGCAGACTCCATGGACACCTGCACAGGGTTTCACAGGATCAAAGTCACCGTGTCCACTGCAGTGAGATCTGCAACTTCACCTCTGACTGAGGTTTTTGCACCTCAAATGCTAGTTTATGCATCTCAAAGCTGGAAAAATCTGGATTCCTCGTTCTGCTCCTTCTAGCCAACAAACCACAGCCCATCTCAGAAGTCCAAAGGAAACGGGCTGCTTTTACCAATTTTAAAGTAGGTCTGTAGGACCTTCCTGGCTGAGCAATCCAGCTTCAGTCCAGCAACCACCAACACTAGGTAGGAGGATGCCCAAATTAACCCAGGCTGCTGCATGACTTCTTGTTCAACCCAGAGATGGGGCTTACAGGTGTCATTGCTGACATACCCATCCTCTCCGTCTGCAGATTTCACTTGGGAAAGATCTTGACTTTGACTGTGAGGAAAGTCACCCCCACCCTTCAAAGAACAAACGCTCTGATCTTGCAACAGCTTTCCCCAGGGTTACTTCCACCAGAAGCTAAGTTTTGCAGGATACAGGTTTACAGGTCAGCTCTCTGTATCAGAAAAACAAGGCAAGGTCACCGAAGCCATCTAGAAATAGCAAGAGAGCACAGCACAAGGTTTTCAAGTCACAGCGAGGCACAAAATGTTCAGTCTGGTCTTTTACCACCGACTGTACGCAGCTGCAGTTAGTTCTAAGATGAATAATCCTACCACGTCAGGATACAGACTGAGGAGGACACCTGGCATCTTCGAGCTTTTCAAGTTTCTCTTGAAAACAACGCAGGCTGTGAGGAATGGGCGCTCTGCAGAAGAGAGGCACACAACTGAGCAGAGAGGGTCCCTCCACGCCCAGCAACAGGCGCCAGGGCACAGGGAGGGGGTAAAATGAACGTTTGTCCTTCTAGAGTCCAGTGGGAGGGCCAAGACACAGCGAGAAGGGGTCTGCTTTGCGGGAAGCAGTGTCACCTTCAGTGTCCTCGGCCCAGAGGCATGGGGAAGGTGCCACCCAGCACAGCTGCAAAGGAGAAGTAGATGACACCAGCCCCAAAGGCAAATTTGAAATAAGCGCTTTTTTTCCTTTCAAGTGGGAATCGACTAAAGAGGGGCTCTAGGCACTATCAGGGCTACACTGAAAGCAGCCACGCTAAAAGACGATGTGATTTGTGCGCAATGAGCTATCCTGCATGCAAACCTGCCATTCCCAGGGCAGGTGGCTCCAGAGAAAGCAAAGAGCAGTTTTTCACCTTAGCATCAACGTCATGCTTAAGTCCAGATATCTTTGGGAAAACATTACAGTTTCTTTACAGCATTACAAAACGAATCCAGAAGGTTCCCTGAAAGACTTCTACCCTTCAAAACAAAAATAAGGAATGACTGGAGAGTTTCACCCCATGCCTCTGAAGAAGGGGCTAACACCTCAGATGTGTTACCACCTCTCAATTAGGGCTTGGAAGCTACACTGATGAAAAAAGGTCATCTGAAACCAGCAAAAACTCACAAAGCCATCTTCTAAGGCTTTATATGAATGTTGCCATAAAGCCCATGTCTGAAAACATTCCACGTATTTTTATTTATTGGCACGAAGCCACTGAGCAGCAGACCATACTGTTAAACATAGGAAATCACTGTGGTGATGAAAATGATTTCAGAATCTCTCCTCAGCAAACACCATTACAAAGCTCCCTTCGCTTCGCTGCTGCTTATACGCAAACCCACGACTTCTCCGACCATCCCATGGGCGTTGCAGGTACAGCCCAGCACTCCCTCTGCTACTGATGCATGCAAATACTCTTCTCAGATGACGGGAAAAGCAGCAACAGCATTGCACGACAGAATTAACACCTTTGCATGCTTCCAGGTGAGGATTTCAGATCCACAAGGAGCTGTCAGGCTCAGCTGCTTGCCCCACGTTGCTATCCCATCGGCATCAGGACTCTTCTGGTGTTTGCTGTCGTGTGCTAATGTCGCTGTGCGTCAGCATCCTGAGTAAGTTGCCAGCTTTAGCTATAAAACAGCCAGAGTTGGGAAAAGCCCTGCTCCAAGTTTGGACAGCACAGGGACGGAAGAGATTAAACTGCATTACCCACCGTGTCTTTTGCTTCTCTGCCGAGCTCACATCGCCTGAGGTGCCTCTTGCCCTGCCAAAGCACAGATCATGCCCCTCTTCAATCATCTCGCTCCAGCACTTGACCAGAAGGCAAAAGGAAAAGCTTTTGGTAACTTCCAGCTGATCTTGGCTGGGAATGAGTGACTCACAAAGGAAAAAATTCACTGCTGGTTCCTTCACAATCAAAGGTCAAGCGAAGCTCACACTGGGACCTGTGGAGAGGCTTTCCACCGTCTCACTGGCAACAGCCAGGGCACCAGACTCCTTATTCCATTCTTGGTTCCATTTAGGAAGGCAAATGTGAAGGCTATGAATATTGTTACACACCTGGCGAGGCACGGAAAATCCGTCTTGCAGAAGGTAAGTGGCTACAGGAGAGAGGAGCCATCGCCTCTGCCTCCAGCCAGCCCGCAGCAGCTCCGGCTTCCTTTCCTGCGCCGCTTTCGGATGTCAGTCCTCGGCAATCTGCAAAGCTGCGCTGTAGTTGTGAAAGACAGTTTTCTCTATTTCCATATGGTGCGAAGTCTTCATAAGGCACGGCTTATTTTCCCTAAACATGTCAGGGTTTTCTCGTTACTCCCCGTGTGCAATGATCCCGCTCCCTCCATGCGTCGAGCTCTAACTTATTATTATTATTAATGCCTCTATTGTGCTTCCCTTCCACAAATATTATTTCATGTGTAGCCTGGCTCTCCCAATTGCATGATCTTCTGGAATTTGCCACCTTTATGTGGAGGCCATTTCTTCCAAAATACAATGTCTATGAAAGCAAGGATTACTCGAGCGGGACAAGGGAGGAGATCACACACGCAGGCAGAAGGACTGCAGCCATCCTGTTGTCTCCTCCTCTTGCACTCGATCAGGCAATGGGCAGCTGGAATAAAACCCAGCTCTGGAAAAATGCCTAAACTTCAGATTTCAATAGGAAAAAGTTATCTGGTTGAACAGGAAAACAAGACAGGCCAGTATTTTTCAAGTGAAATTTCTATTACTTAAGAAGAACTTATGATGTTTCTTAGAGTAGTGCTTAGTTTGGGGACTCGGAGGGAGAGATCATCCCTGCTCTTAACTCACACAGAGTCGGAGGAGCTCCTCTGTTCACATCAACACCAAAGTAATAAAAGAAAGAAAGAAAACAAACACAAAACCTGATTCTTCCTGTACTAGCAAAGGGTTTAACATTTAAAATGAGTAAGCTCTTTAAAACCTTCCCAGTGCTACTTGCTGTAACTTAGCAATGCTGGCTGTGCATACGTCCGCCCGAAATACAGACGAGCTGCTTCAGAAAGGCACCAAAACTATTTTTTACTTTTAGCAGCAGATGCCCAGCCACTGAAGTCCTGTGGACAAAACTCTTCAACATCAGAAGAGGAAGAGAGCAAAGGTACTTAAACCTGAACGCCTTGACAAAAGAAGGCTCCAGTGCAATGTCTGCTCTGCATGCGTAACTGCACACGGATGTTGCTCTGCTATATCCAAAATATGCTTAACAGTCCGGGAATTGTAAGCAAAAGAGTTTAGAAACAGGTGTAAGGCTGGGAAAAGCACAGAAATTGCTGTTCCAGTACATAAACAGATGAAGAAAGGAATGCTTTGCACTTGTTGATGAAAATGGTGGATGCTAGGCTGTAATGAAAAAAGACAAATTAATTGCTTCTCGATAGTGGTAGATATGCAAAAATTCTCCTCCCTTCACAGAAATAATTCACAAAGTAATTGCAGAATTTAATGATGAGATTAATGAAGGCCCTGATCACCTCCAAGGAAATCAGTGCCAGGGAGAGAAAGTCAAAGAACTGCCATGTTGTTTGACACCAGAGTAAGTTTAGAGCTTTGATGTTTGCATTTTACATTTCTGGTTTGTTGTGTTACATTTTGAGGTTGTGCTGATGTTAAAAAGTCTAGCAAAACTGCAGAAGCCACACATTTCTGGAAAGGAAGTAAGTTTGTATGATGCACGATCACCTTGCAATAGCTGCTGAAAGCTTGCCTTCCGAATCAGAAATCCCCAGTGCCAGGGAAGACACTGAAGACGTCCAGGAACCAACCTTGGTCATTACATATAATCTTAATCCACAGAAACATGGGTAGGTTTAGGTTCCCCAAGCCTTTTCTTACCCAAAGTGAAACTTTGTCTCCACCTGAGGAAGAAATATGGGAATATATAGTTGTAAAAGTAACTGACACATGACACATTTATTACAGTACCATAAACTCAGGCTACGAAACACTTTTGGCTGAAGAATCTCAAGTACCTTGCTCAGTCTAAACCATTTCTGCACACTGAACAGTTCGCTTTGGAGACAAGAGATTAATGACATCCTTAATCTTGTCAGTGACACCATAAGACAATCATCACATGGAGCTCACTTGTTCTGAGCTCCCAAAGATGTCAAGGATTTGCTGTCTCCTTCACATATTTAGTCTGAAGATTCACCGTCTGAGTAAACAGACGAGATGACAGACCCCATCCCCACTCCTGCTCTTCCCCGCACCACAGAGATGTCCAGCCGGGGCACATCTGCTCGGACCTGGCACAAAACAGGCACGTTTGTGTGCGGTGCGCTCCTGCCCGTGTCATTAAGAGATGAGGAGAGAAGCAGTAGGATGCACTTCCTTGACCCCATGGATGTGCACGAGCAAGCCCTCCCTCGCACCCTTTGAGCCACGCGGTGTGCCAGCATTCACATGAGACATGGACCACCTGCCCTGAGCAGCTGGTTTTTTTAAAAATGCCTGAATTCCACCTAAAAGAGTTCTTCATCTTCACTTAGGACCTTTTCTATACTAAATTTCACTGTTGAAGTCCTAGTGCTTCACTTACACGGGATAAACGATTTTTATCTGCTTTAATATCCCCCTTGCTTTTTTCACGAACTGTAAAGGAGCTGAACAGATCTAAGTTCAAAGTCCAAAATTGAGGTTGTAAATTTTAGCTCTCTGGACAAAATAACAGCTTCCTTGCACCTACAGTCACCGCATGCAACACAGCTGCCAGTTTCTGAAAGTTGGTTTAATCTAAGAGTCATCTAAATGTGGGCTGATTAATGAACACAAACGTAATAACTATGCTTTCCTGAAAAAAGTGCATCATAGTGAAACTTTAGTATGAGGTTCTGGGTTTATTTTATTTGTGAGATATCATGGGGTTTACTTCAATAACATGCTGTTTTATTTTTAAAGCAATTATGGGTACGATGACACACTTAGTACTACGAGAGATCACCTTGCAGGTCATACAGGATTTTTGTCATACAGGATTATATCATTCCTACTTTAAGTTTTTAATCTAGCCAAGCTTACACGTGAGAGGAAGAACCTCATTACCTAATGGTCCAGATATACTGTGCTAACTGGCTTTTCAAAATTAGAGCTCAGCTTCCTTCTAATGCAGACTTTTGCCAGAATCAGTCAAGCTTTAACAAATGAGAGTAAAATATGTTCCTATCATCAGTGCTTTCAGCTCGTCCATTAAATCTGAATGCACCTTGTCCTGTTGCTGGGCACAACTGAGAAGAGTCTGGTCCCATCCTCCTGACACCCACCCTTTAGATATTTATAAGCATTAATGAGATCCCTAAGGAGGTATTCATACACATATGCATACATATGGACATATGCATACACATGCATAACTGCATACACACTTATTATGCGTACATGTGAGTGTCTATATAAACGTACTTAAACACATAAACCTTGCCATGCTTTTATCCCAAAGAGAATACGTCAGAGGACCCACAAAGGACACAGGCATTTGCTGTTAATCAACCTCAAACAGTAACCCTTCCTACAAACCCAGGTTCATATCTGTGTTTGAAAAGTCTGTAAATAATACACCATTAACTTCTAATCCTATCTTCCTCGCTCTGACATGTATTTTGCATTAAAATGTAAGTTATATAAGGTTGAATTGAGGTTGCTTTTTAATATTACATTAACGCTATTTACCACGTGCAGCACTAATCCTCCTTTGAAAAGGGAGCATATTAGCAATTCCGAAAGCTTATGTTACCATAGCGATAGTCTATCACTGTGAAATATTTATATAATGTCTAACATTTTCACGATGCAACAGCCATCTTATTAACTGCACTTCCTACTTATCCTGTGTGTTACGTTTCTTCTCCATCCCGTGCGATGGAGCAGTGCAAAGCACTGGGCTGGTGCACAACTCTGACAAATCTGCTGCTGTGCAGACCTACCCGCAGCCCCTGCATCTGTGTTCCCTATTCCTGCGGGGACAACAAGGTCCAAAGGTTTGATTAGCTTCTTACACTGCCAGCATCATGTCCACTGAGCAGTATATACGCCACTCTCCTCCCAGATGTGTGACATTAGTAACAGGTAGCCCAAAAGCCCTCCTGTTAGGTTAAATTCTACTGAGATTTCCCAAGTGCATGGAAAGCAAGTCACCCGTTGGCAGTGGGGCACAGGACTTCTGAACATACACAGCTGGGTACAGAAAAAGGAGGAGGAAAGCCTTTCAGAGGAGAGACCAGGGTCTGTTCAGCCTAGAGAAGAGAAGACTGAGAGGGAATCTTATTAGTGCTTATAAATATATAAAGGGCGGGTGTCAGGAGGATGGGACCAGACTCTTTTCAGTGTTGCCCTGCAACATGATGAGTGGCAATGGGCACAAACAGGAACACGGGAAGTTCAAGCTCAACCTGAGGAAAAACTTGTGCTACTGTGAGGGTGACAGAGCACTGGACCAGGCTGCCCAGAGAGGCTGTGGAGTCTCCTTCTCTGGAGACATTCAAAACCCACCTGGACGTGTTTCTGTGCAACCTGCTGCTGGTGACCCTGCTCTGGTAGGGGAGTTGGACTGGATGATCTCCAGAGGTCACTTCCAACCCCTACCATGCTGTAACTCTGTGGGTGGATAAGGTTTAGCATGACACTGGCTTATCCAGCATTCTCTCTTCCACATTACCTCCCTTTTAAACCTTAGTGCTCGCATCCCTTTACAGAAGATCATTCTCTAAACAGGAGTTACCAAGTCCAGAACAACATCTCCACCTCAAAAACAAATTACTTGGTGCACCTTCTCTGAGAGGGCTGCTTCCGCACGTCACCCAACACCCATCACTTACTTTGATGTGCTCGTGCAGCTGGGCTTCGTGCTGCCGGGAGAGCTGCTCGTGCTGCCGCTGGAACTCAGCGATGAGGATCTGTCTCTGGATCTGCTGTTTCTGCTTCAGCGCCAGCAGTTCCTGCTGGAGCTGCTGTTCCCGCAGCGTTGGCTCCGTCACGGGCATGGAAAACTGGTGGTCCAAGCGCAGGTCCATCGGGACTGAAGTCGGTGCAACTTGCAAGGGCAGGGCTGTGGTCACATCAACTACAACGTGAAAACACAACAGGAGCGATGAGGGTATTCCTCGCTCACACAGGGATCTACTTCTCAATACTGGGTCCAGCTTGACGAAACATGGATGGAATCAAGAGCAGCGCCATTAAACTCACACCATTTTTACATGGCAAAAAAGCACAACAGGAATTCTGAGTTCAAGCAGTTTTCCTCCAGTTACCACCTCCTACAAGCACATGCATTTGCTAAAAGCGAAGGACTTCAACGCGTCACATGTGACCCTTTTTGATACCATTCCACATTGTGTATTCAAAACATAGCCCTCCCTTCCACTCTTCTGGCATCACTTGAAATGAGAAGGATAAGGATTCATCTAAGACTTCACAGAAAGGAAGCAGGTGCCCAAATGACTGTGCAAAGACTTGCCTCTGTCATTCAAGCTACGAGCAGGACAAACCCAAAGAACCACCAGACTAAAGAGAGGATCATAACTCAGCTTTATCGTAAGAAATGTATCCTCAGAGAAGAAAAAAGAGAAAACTATTGCTTTGTAGTAAAGATCAGTTCTTTGCTTCCACAAAAAGCATCTCCCTGAAGCGTTTGTTGTCAAAAAGGGCAGCAACAAACCTCTACAAAAAATACCTTTGCAATAACTGAACACAGCTTGATTCTGCTAAAAAACAATTTACTGCCATCCCATGAATGACTGAAGAGCTCTAAATTCCACCTAAATGGCAGTTCTGCACTTCATATGTACTCCATACATGTGTCACGTTTAATGCTTCACTCTACAGGGCAACCACTCAATAACTCTTCTGATACCTTTGAATGAACTTCATCTGCAGAATGAAAGAGGACAACCCCTCAAAAACATTAAGCTTCAACAACACTGGAAAATAAAGTTGTTTTTTCCTTGGTTGGGGTTTTTTATTTAACCTAGTGTTTTCCTTTTTACTAACCAAGATTTATTTGTACAGGGCTGGGAGGGAGCATCAGCAGCATCACCGAAGCTGGACCAGTCACGCATCTGCTAAGACACCTACCCCACACAAAAGGGTTACCCAGGGCTTGCCGGGGTCTGCGGGGCTCCTGCACACACCTGGGCATGGCAATGAGATGCCATAGGGGTAGAGATGCCACCCTACTACAAAAACATCAGTGCAAGCTACCACGAGGCCAGCCCCTGCAGGACAGACACCCTTCCAAAGCAAAAGTAAAGGTAGTTTTACTACATGAAAGCTCATTTCTCCCTGCCCACAAACAAACTAGCTGGCAGAGTAAACAATTCTAAAGGAAAAAAAAGCATGGAAAACGTTCAGGAACCACAAAAGTTAGGAAAAAGTTTTACTGAACTGGATCGCCAGCTTACACTGCCTGTATTTTGTCCGTGGAAATAGCACTTGAAGAGGACCTTTCATTTTATACAAAATTAAACACGCATTTCACTTCAGGCCTGATCATTAAACCCTATGTCTCATTTCAGCTGCCTCAAGGCCACAATACAGGAGCACAGAACAAGGTGACTCTGTCCTTCCAAGCAGCAAGTCCTCAGAGGTCACCCAAAATCAGCTGTAGGTTGTTAGGAATAAATGAGGACCCTGCACTGAATGTGGCACGCAGGCCTGGTCACAGAAGCCACTTCAGCACCACCCTTCTGTGCCATCCCCAGAGAGCCACAGCGATACCTGGCAAATGCCCAGGCGTAACATCACAAACTCTGTCAGGACATCAGTACCATCAATGTCACAGAGAAAGAGTTTCAACAGGCTTTTCCCCAAATGCTACCCGCTTATCTATTTTTTGCCAGTAACTGATGCATAAGAAGTGGATGCTGGTAAAATCTGAAGCTAAATTAAGAAAAATAAAAATGAAAAAAAGAATATTGGAGTAATTCAGAAAAATCAAGGTTGTTTTGTATGGTGGCCCCATGTAACCCAAAACGCATCACCTCGATGCAAAGGGCAAGGCCACAGGAAAGGCAACTCCACCTTAGACAGCAGCTCCTTGGAAAAAAAGGGGATGATGAGCAAAGTGGCAGGGTTTTGAAAAGCACAGCCACGTCAATGGCTGCTGGAGCTGAAGGCAGGAAAAAAGTAATAATGGTGAACTAAGAGGTGAATGCAGAAGTTTTTGGAGAAGAGGGGCCATGGCTTCACGTACCTCACCGCTGGTCATTCCTCCAGAAACTCCTCTGAGGCTGGGAAAGCAGTGCTGCCCGCCCAGCCCAGGGCCACAGCAGGCACCCCACACGCTGCACCCCAGGGTGCAGGGCTGCCTCCCGCTCCGTCACACACAACCAGCGTGCGTGCAAGAGGAGCGAGCTCCCCCCTCCCTGTGCTCAGCTCCTCTTGGGGAGAAGGAGACTTTTTTTTTTGTGGATGGATGGAAACATTTTCTGCAAAAGGTCACATTACTGGAAGTGGTGTTATTTTTCAACCCACAAGCTCTTCCCTCCGCTTCCCAATTGTTTTCCTTCCTGCGGCCTTTTCCCCGCTCCCCTCTCTCCCCCACGGGACCAGAGCTGGGATTCCTCGCTGCAGGTCGCCAAGCTTGGGATTTCAGGGAGAACGCCACGCTCTTGCCTATCGATAACCATTCGAACCCACTGAAACGCCATGTTCCTAAGCCCTCCTCAGGCCGATGTTTTCCTACGTGGTCAGTAGCGTGGGTCAGTCCCTTCCCATTCCTGCCCATGGAGCTTCCCTATGGCAACCACACAGAAGAAGCCTCTTCATCCCTTTTCCCCACACACGAGTGGGAGCTGACAGCTCGAAACCAGCTCGTTTCACAGACTGCCGCTTCAGAAACTTCTCATCTCTGATGCGATGCTTTAAATCAGATCCAGCTTTGTTAGGATTTCAGTACGTCAGAGTGACGGAAGAATGTTTTGGATTCCTCTGGCACTGCGCAAGCTCAGGCAATCCCGTAACAGCCCTGTATCTACATGGTACCTGCCCCAGCAGCGCGATGTATAGGGCAAGAGGTGCCATCTGAAACCACAGTGTCCCAAGGACTGCGGGAAACGGATGCGTGCTGGAAAAGTACAAGAATAAGGTTTCCATGCCCGCAAAAATCCCATTGCTGTGTTGGATCTTAACAGAAACCGAGGAGAGATGGAATTAAATAAAAAAAGAAAAAAAGAAAAAAAAACAGTCTTAATGCAAGCTAAGTATTTGAGGCTATTTGGTCAAAACCAAAAAGAAGCCTCCAAAAGCAAACCACCTTCGAGAATGTGATGCACTGTGGCTACCAAAACTCCAACGCAACCATCTGCGTATGGCTAATCCACCCTGAGCGTTACTAATGTAATTGCTGGACACAACAAAAGATTCACAGTGATTATTCCTGGAATAGCAGCAATTTTATCGGGTGGCAAATCCAGGGGAACTCCGCAGGCTGCCACGCCATTTCACCAGGGGCACAGATTAGATCCACCTCTAAAAGAAGCCAAAACAGAAGGGCACAACTCGGCTCGGTCCTACCCCACTGACTCAAACCTATAGCGATCACTGCAACGTAAGGACTCGGACACAGCCGACCATCAGCAACGCGCAGGATCCACGTGGAAATGATGCCCAGGCCAGCACTGGACACAGACACCAGCACAGCGGTGCTGGAGCTCTATTATTACCCCCAGCACTTCCCCAGATTTATAGACAAATACCCCAGAGCTCCAGAACTCCCCCAAGATAACCTTGGGCATGATTTAATGCAACTTTATGGCCCCCAAGGCTCTGGGTGAGCTCGAAACAGTTAATCCTAGAGGATCAAACCCAGTGAGTCAGTAAACCAAACGGCACAGCGGCCTCCGTGAATCACGAGCCTTTGAAACGCACTGACTATTTTTATGTCCAGCCAAAGATTTCTGAGCACCTGGCAATAACATCTGCCAGCTTTTATCCATGCGGACTAAAGGTCAGTGTTACTCACACAGAGGTAGCAGCCACTCGCTCCCGCTTACCCAGTCCCCACGTCAATCTGTTTATCTACAATACAGCTCACTGAATTTGTCAATGCTATTTAGGCTATACACAGTTTTGCCTCAGAATCCGCGTGCGTTTTCCTACACAAACCTTTATGATCCAAACACTCTGCCTCTCAAAAGCGGAAAATAAAAGCTTCCACCACGTTAAAATAAAACCAATTTCAGCCAGAAGGAACACGCTACAACTTGTGACTGTATCTTGTGATAAATGACTCCTACAAGAGCCTTCACTTGCTCCACGCTGGATAACGGTCCCGAGAAAACTTGACAAACTTTTCCCTTTTCCCACCCAAAGGGACTTATCCCCACCGATAACACCCGTTGTGCGGGCACGGGGCGTCAGCTGCAGAGATCGCCACCACAATTCCCATTCAGAGTCTCGGTGGAGGCTGCGTCATCCCCAACCCTTACTATTTCAGTCTCAAAAAAAGAGAAAACCAACCCTATTTGAAATGTCATGAGTTCCCCACAGAAGCGGCGAGCGCCGCTGACCTACGGAGCCCTCCCGAAAACAAAAAAAACCTTCTCTGCTTAATGAACACACCACCAAAACAAAAAAAAGCCTGTATTCTTATGAATATTTTATGGTAGACTAGAAAACTGCTTTTATAGGTTCTGCCTTGAGAACATATCAATACAATCAGATTCGTGACGTTAGCAAAAGCACAAAGACGATATTCAGAGGTTTAACGAGAAATGCCAAAGCCATGAATTAGGAGACAAGATCGCGATTATGAATAATAAACTATCTCATGTTTCTCCCTGCCTTTTTCTTCCCTGTAAGAACAGAAGGAGAAAACAGGAGGAATCTTTATTTTTTTTCTTAACCCAGGCACGTAAGGATTTTATTTTTGTTTTCCACGGTCAAGTTACCATTATTTTCATACCAAGGCAGAAACACTCTGCTGGTTTTTCCCTCCCAGAATAAATAAAACATGGCTATGCATCAAAGACTGCCTGTGTGCTGCACGTTAATTAAGACCTAAAGCATTCGAGTCCCCATCGATCGCCGGCGCAGAGCGGCCTTGTCGCTGAGACTGTAAATCTGACATCGCACAGCGAGCCCACAACACCGCTGAGTGGAAGTCATCTTAAGTGTATTTAAGTTGTTAAACACGTTTACTGTAAATAAACCGATTATCTCAAACCTGAAAGCAAGGCTGCGTTTCCTACAAAAACCATTCGACGTGAAAACCATTTCCCACAAAGGCTGCAGACAAACACATGATCGCATCAGTCGTATCATGAGTTTCTTCCATGCTGCAGAACGGAAAATAACTTCTCCACAGGTACTGAGCATTTTGGAAGGGACTGGGGGAAAGCGACACTACTTAAATACGTGCATACACCGTTAAATAAAACTAACAGTAACAACCGCATTTTCTTCCCCTTCTCTGATCCAGCGTTTTCATGCGAGTTGTTAAAGGATCAAAATATGGAAGGATCCAGTCCTAAAAATACACCAAAAGGCATGTTAAATTTTCAGTATGAGAGGGACGTGGGATATTTGAAGCAAAGATTTAAATTCAAATCTTGTTTCAGCATAACCTTTACTTAAGCTGAACTTTAACAAATATCTCTCAAAACTAGGTTTATTTTTTTTAATCAAATGCTGTTGCCAGAAAGACTACTTTTATAATTTTTTTACGTTTGGGTTTGGTTGGTTTGTTTGGTTTTTTTCCTTTAAGCAGCACAGAAAACTGCCCCTCGCATTTTAAAGACAACATCACCTTCAAATGGAAAGTGCATGAAACGTTTTCCCAGAGACCTCCCTCCCCCAGCACGGAGTGAATCCCCCTGGCTCCGCACACCTCCTGCCCAGCTACCCTGCTCCTCTGTACTACGCAATTCCCTTCGGCTTGAAGGGAGAAATTGCTTTGACCTCCCCAAATCTGCTGCACAACCCTGGCAAGCAGTGGCCGGTCCAGGCTGGAGGAAGATGCCCAGCCCCCCCCCCCAGCCCCAAGAGCATATAAACCGCAGACATACCACCACGTGTCCGTGACAGGGCGAGCTGAGGAGGGCACAAAAGCCCAGTAAAAGAGCATTTCAACCTCTACGGTAACTCTCTGGTCCCTGGTGCCTTCCCAAATCGCTGCACAGAGGGAGGGGATGCTCCTCAGCCGGCCGTGGCTGGACCTCCCCGGCCGGTGCTTTCCAGAAACCATTGACTCAGCTTTCCCCCCCGCCCCCCATCTCCCATCCTCTCTGGACTTGGGCTTTAATTTCTAACTAATGAGTTCGCTTTCTAATTACCGGCACGCAAGCATTGCCCTCCAGACAAATTCTGCCAATAGCGGCACGTCAGCCTTCAGCACGCACACACAAAAATAAACACAAAAGCAAGAGCCCGCGCTCAGCACCTCAGGCTCTCGGAGACCACCCCAACCCACCCCGCCAAAGCAGCACAGCGCGAGCCGTGGGACACCGAGCAAGCGTGTGCACAGACCTCCCCTTCTACGCCTTATTTTCAGCTGTTTTCAGAAGGAAAAAGACCTGTTTATTCCACTGACTGTTTCCTGGGGGCTGCCCTTGCTGTCTGGCAACCGCTTTTGACTTTTAAAAAAATTCCTGTATGTTGCACAGCCTTCAAATACCGGGTTGTTGCCGGCAGAAACGACTATGGCATGTGTCAAGGTTTAGAGCATGTCAGGAGCACAGCGCAGGCAGGCTTCAAAGCCACCAAACGTTGTTTCTAAAACCCACCACAACACTGATTTGCTTGAAATCAGCCTGGAAGTGACGCAAGGAGCAACTGCTCGCTTCAAGAGCGGCCAAGGGAGCGTCTGTGGTGGTTCATTCTGGAAGGAAAATGGGTGTTACTGGAGTGGTGCTGGATTATTGTGAATTAAGTACCCTCCTGCCGGGAACTGCCTGCTCGGCCGGCACGGTGCGGGCAGGGGTGCGGGCAGCAGTGGGCAGCTGGCTGGGCAGCCAAAGCGCTCCTTTTTCCAGTGGGGCTCCCACTTCCGAAAAATGTCAAAACTCGCCGAAACGCTAAGAGAGGGTGAGATCAGAGCTATTAATAGAAATGAGCTACTGCAGTATCTGACTGCAGTGCCGGGATAAAAGCAGCATATTTTGTGTGTAAAGTGGAAAGAAGCAGATGAAGACACCGAGCAGCACCCTTGGAGTGCCTGAGATTTACTTGGTTTTAATCAGCGGCACGCTAGATGCCCCAAGTGTAAGCAGAAATTAATAGGTGAGAGGAAACAAAACCCCACACATTTCCATTTATATTCAGCTTATTCTCTGGAAAAGATTTCACCAGGCAATACTAGAGGAGCCCCAAAACTTGCCCAAGACCCCTCAGAGGTGGTGGGATCAGGAGGTCTTGGCAGGGCAGCACCCAGGACACAAAACAACATTCTCTGCAGCACATCACGAGCATCATACAGGGGTGGGATGAAGGCACGGCTCTGCAATGCTCTTCTGTGAATTTGTACCATGCCAGGGCAAAATAAAGGACTACATGCAGAGCTGGGATGACGGTGGAGTTGGCTTGCGAGGCAGCAAGGAAAAGCACGTGGTTATCTTCACTTAACTTCTTGCCTCTCCTCTCCCAAAGGCAAGGGCCAAGATCCCAGGTGGGTTTATTTTGGGCTAGAATTACACAACTTGGGCATCACAGCGCAGCTAGTCTGAAGGACAGTGAGACGGAAAAGCCAGGCCACGACTAAACCCTGAGATCAGAAGGTGGTCGTCCCCCACAAGGACAGGCCAGTCCCCTGTTCACACCAGTAAAGAACAGCAAGCTGTAGCAACACTGGTGATGGAGCCAACCTAAAAAGCAAGCAGGTCAGCCCACCGCCAACACCAGTATTTTTTGCATAGCTTGCTACGGAGCCGCGTGGGTGAATGCAAAAGCAGCCCGGATCCTTTCTCGGTGCACAAGCTAGGAGTAAACAGCAGCTGAGGTTTCCTACAAGCACCACACATGCTGCAGTTCAGCAAGGGCTGGAGTCATTCCCTGCTATGAGAATATTTCACATGGCATGAATGGGAACCCAAATTAATCATCCCATCGCCCATTGAAACACATCGTGAGGCACTGCGCCGTAGGCAACAGATGGAGCTTTAAATGTCACTCACTCATTCATGGCAAAGAAACTTTTTGCTGATTACTACTGAGACCTGAAGACATAATAAGGGCACAGTGATTCTGGATTTCTATAACCAGCTTTTTTGATCCTAATACCTTCCCCAAAAAGATCTCATTAGCATTTATTAGAAACCTTGAGAGATCCACCTACAAATTTTATTCATGATGATAAGAAAACCAAAACTTGAAAAGCAGCCCACTTATCCTACTTTCTCCATCTTAGATTCAGAACCTTAGAAAATGTCTCTTTGCTCAAGGAAGAAAAAGAAAAAACACTACATTGCATCAACAACAGACAGAAAATAACATTTTATCGTGTCTTCCTGCTCACAGCCTCAGAACAGAACATCAGAGTCCAGAAAAACATCAGCTTTCATAGCTAAGTAACTAGAGCTTAAAGGCTCCCTGCATTTCTGATGGTCCCATCTAAATCACTGTGAAAGACGCCAACAGTCCTGACCTGAGCACCTTCAGTACCGTGTCCTGCCACAGCTAGAAAAGCCAGACTCTTCACAAATAAAACAGGGCACTGCCAAACACACACCACAGAATAAGTCCTTAACGAGAACATGAAGAGTTCACGTCCCAGCGCCTGTGAGAAGGCCAGGAATAAAACCTTGATAGCACAGATGTCTCCAACAGATGAGCCTGTGCAGGACAGAGGAGCTCCAAAGGGAGACACTCAAGTTTCGCTGCCTTCTTTTCAGTCTTATCCTATTCTGTCTCCTTGCTGGTTTAATCAACGACATGTTTATCAAATGAGCGTCTTGGATGATAGCAGTGCTTTTACTGAAATTAAAGATGATTAAATCAAAAGAGTCAGCTTGGACTATTTCTTTAGTCTCCATACAATTGTGGCAAGCCTTTCCTTGCACCATTTCCTTCTATGCTGGGAGGTAGACAACCAAAATCCACCTGAGTTTCCACAGGAAAAAGCATCTAAATAAATAAACACCAGAAAAAACAAGCAAAATCT